>NC_091237.1:2489239-2624960 GCF_040958095.1 Procambarus clarkii
CTGCCCCGCCCTCACTCTACTACGTGACGTCACCACCTGCCCCGCCCTCACTCTACTACGTGACATCACCACCTGCCCCGCCCTCACTCTACTACGTGACGTCACCACCTGCCCCGCCCTCACTCTACTACGTGACGTCACCACCTGCCCCGCCCTCACTCTACTACGTGACGTCACCACCTTCCCCGCCCTCACTCTACTACGTGACGTCACCACCTGCCCCGCCCTCACTCTACTACGTGACGTCACCACCTGCCCCGCCCTCACTCTACTACGTGACGTCACCACCTGCCCCGCCCTCACTCTACTACGTGACATCACCACCTGCCCCGCCCTCACTCTACTACGTGACATCACCACCTTCCCCGCCCTCACTCTACTACGTGACGTCACCACCTGCCCCGCCCTCACTCTACTACGTGACATCACCACCTGCCCCGTCCTCACTCTACTACGTGACATCACCACCTGCCCCGCCCTCACTCTACTACGTGACATCACCACCTGCCCCGCCCTCACTCTACTACGTGACATCACCACCTGCCCCGCCCTCACTCTACTACGTGACATCACCACCTGCCCCACCCTCACTCTACTACGAGACATCACCACCTGCCCCGCCCTCACTCTACTACGTGACATCACCACCTGCCCCGCCCTCACTCTACTACGAGACATCACCACCTGCCCCGCCCTCACTCTACTACGTGACATCACCACCTGCCCCGCCCTCACTCTACTACGTGACATCACCACCTGCCCCGCCCTCACTCTACTACGAGACATCACCACCTGCCCCGCCCTCACTCTACTGCGTGACATCACCACCTGCCCCGCCCTTACCTCACATGCCCAGTGCGATTTTAGGGCGTCATTTTCTTATACCGGCAAGTGTGTGTATATAAGGTACCACCTGGAGTCAGTGTAGAAACACAGCATTCATGTTGTTAATGCCCCCTGCAATTATTGCAGGGGGGGGGCATGTTGTTAATCTTGAAACAGGTCAAGTGTTTCTACATAAAGTACCACCAGTGGTCAGTGTAGACACAGCACGCCCCCTGCGAGTACCCTGCAGTGTCAAGTGTGTGTACATAAGGTACCACTTTTGGCCGGTGTACAGGTACAGCATGCCTACTTCGAGTACTGTGCAGTATCAAGTATGTTGGTGTCGGGAAATTCTGTAATATTATTGAGCTCTCGCGTCGTTCACGAGCGAGACCGGCTCTCGGGCCACCTACGAGGCTGCTTGCATGAATGTCCTTGAGTGAATGGTGAGGGCCAGCCTTCCCGTAAGTACCTGGTTGTTACCTGGTTGATGGGGTTCTAGGAGTTCTTCTACTCCCCAAGCCCGGCCCGAGGCCAGGCTTGACTTGTGAGAGTTTGGTCCACCAGGCTGTTGCTTGGAGCGGCCCGCAGGCCCACATACCCACCACAGCCCGGTTGGTCCGGCACTCCTTGGAGGAATAAATCTAGTTTCCTCTTGAAAATGTCCAAGGTTGTTCCGGCAATATTTCTGATGCTTGCTGGGAGGACGTTGAACAACCGCGGACCTCTGATGTTTATACAGTGTTCTCTGATTGTGCCTATGGCACCTCTGCTCTTTACTGGTTCTATTCTACATTTTCTTCCATATCGTTTTCTCCAGTACGTTGTTATTTTACTGTGTAGATTTGGTACTTGGCCCTCCAGTATCTTCCAGGTGTATATTATTTGATATCTCTCTCGTCTTCTTTCTAGTGAGTACATTTGGAGGGCTTTGAGACGATCCCAATAATTTAGGTGCTTTATTGCATCTATGCGTGCCGTATATGTTCTCTGTATTCCCTCTATTTCAGCAATCTCTCCTGCTCTGAAGGGGGAAGTGAATACTGAACAGTACTCAAGACGGGACAACACAAGTGACGTGATGAGTACAACCATTGTGATGGGATCCCTGGATTTGAAAGTTTTCGTAATCCATCCTGTCATTTTTTTGGCTGTCGCAATATTTGCTTGGTTATGCTCCTTAAACGTTAGGTCGTCAGACATTATTATTCCCAAATCCTTTACATGCTGTTTTCCTACTATGGGTACATTTGATTGTGTTTTGTACTCTGTATTATGTTAAAGGTCCTCATTTTTACCGTACCTGAGTACCTGGAATTTATCACTGTTAAACATCATGTTATTTTCTGATGCCAAGTCGAAAACTTTATTAATATCAGCTTGAAGTTTTTCAATGTCCTCAGCCGAGGTAATTTTCATACTGATTTTTGTGTCATCTGCAAAGGATGATACGAAGCTGTGACTTGTATTTTTGTCTATATCTGATATGAGAATAAGGAAAAGCAGCGGTGCAAGGACTGTACCCTGAGGTACAGAGCTTTTCACTGCACTTGGACTAGATTTTATATGGTTGACAGTTACTCGCTGAGTCCTGTTTGACAGAAAACTGAGTATCCAGCGTCCTACTTTACCGGTTATTCCCATTGACTTCATTTTGTGTGCTATCAAGCCATGGTCACATTTATCGAAAGCCTTTGCGAAGTCCGTGTATATCACATCAGCATTCTGTTTCTCTTCTAATGCCTCAGTGACTTTGTCGTAGTGCTCAAGTAGCTGTGAGAGGCACGATCTTCCCGCTCGAAATCCATGTTGGCCTGGGTTGTGAAGGTCATTGGTCTCCATGAAATTGGTGACCTGACTCCTAATCACTCTCTCAAATACTTTTATGATGTGCAATGTTAGTGCAACTGGTCTATAATTTTTTGCCAATGCTTTGCTCCCTCCCTTGTGTAGAGGGGCTATGTCTGCTACTTTAAGTGCATCTGGTATCTCCCCCGTGTCCAAGCTCTTCCTCCACACTATACTGAGTGCCTGTGCTACCGGCACTTTGCATTTCTTTATAAATATTGAATTCCATGAGTCTGGACCTGGGGCCGAGTGCATGGGCATGTTTTCAATTTCTTTTTCAAAATTTAGTGTGCTCGTGTTTATATCAGTTATATTTACAGGGGTTTGAATATCCCGCATAAAGAAATTGTCTGGATCTTCCACCTTCATGTTGTTTATTGGAGTGCTAAACATGTCCTCATACTGCTTTTTTAGGATTTCACTAAGTTCTTTGTCACCCTCCGTGTATGAACCTTCACTTGTACGAATAGGTCCAATACTGGCAGTGGTTTTTGCTTTTGATTTCGCATATGAGAAGAAATATTTTGGATTTTTCTTTATTTCCTGAATGGCTTTCTGTTCTAACTGCCTTTCTTCAGTTTCATATGAGTGTTTCAATTTCCGCTCGATTTCTTCAATCTCCCTATTTAAATTATTCCTTCTTTGACGGGAAATTTGTGTCTGCATAAGCAGTTCCGTTATTTTTTTCCTGCGTTTATAGTGTCGTCTGCGTTCTCTTTCTACGTTAGATCTCTTTCTGGCTTTCCTCAAAGGAACATGTTTCAGACAGACTTGATACGCTTCTGAAGTCAGTTTTTCTATTCGTTCTGTAGGACTTGTATTACTTAGAACAGTTCCCCATGGAATGTTTGTAAGTTCCCTGTTTATTATCTCCCAGTCTATCCTTTTATTATTAAAATTGAATTTACTGAATAGCCCCTCTCGCTTTATCAACGTTTTAGGTCTATTCTGAGTATTGATGGTCGTTTGCACTTCAATGAGCTTGTGATCTGAATATGTGGTATCTGATATCGTAATGTCTCTGATAATGTCTTCATTGTTCGTAAAGACCAGATCTAGAATATTTTCATTTCTCGTTGGCTCCGATATCTGCTGATTGAGTGAAAATTTGTCACAGAATCTAAGTAGTTCTCTAATCTGTGGTTGATTAGGTCCTGATAGATTTCCTGGTATAATATTATTGTTTGTTATTTTCCACCTGAGACTAGGCAAGTTGAAGTCACCTAGGAAGATAATATCAGGTATCGGGTTCTCCAAATTATCAAGGCTATTCTCTATTTTGCTTATCTGTTCTGTGAATTCCTCAGCCGTTGCATCTGGCGGTTTGTATATTAGTATAATCACTAAATTTATTTTCTCTATTTTTAATCCCAGTACCTCTACCACCTCATTTGTAACGTTTAGGAGCTCCGAGCATACAAGGTCTTCCCTAATATGCAGACCCACTCCTCCATGTGACCTAATTTTCCTATCACACCTGTATAGGTTATATCCTGGAATCCATATCTCACTGTCCAACAATTCCCTTGCATGGGTTTCTGTGAAAGCTCCAAATACTGCATTTGACTCCGTGAGGAAGCCATTTATGAACTGTACTTTGTTGTTTGTTCTTGTTTTCAGTCCTTGTATGTTGGCAAAGATGAATGAGGTTACTCTATTAGTGATAGTTTGAATGGGAGACTTTCGGCAAGTCCATTATTCGTGGACATAATGAGTTTGTTCTGACCAGTACTGATTGTTGTAGGGCAGTTGTCTGTCGTAGTTGTAGTTCCCTTTCGGTGGGTAATTGTATCTGTAATTCTGGAATGCAAGTGGATCTGGCATCCAGTTCCATACACTCTCCATGCTGCTCCTTTTGAATTCTCTGCCGGTCTGGTATAAAAAATTTATAGAGTTTCCTCCAAATTCATTATCCTGCTTGCCACTCTTTATGTAGCGTTCCGTGCCTTTCACGTGAAAGTGTGGGCAGCTGAGGTCATAGCATTTTCTGTCCTCCAGTGAGGTTTGGCACATGTCAGGATGGAAAAACCTACATATTGATCCAAATCGACACTCACCTTTCCTAAGCATATTTAAACATTTTTTGCGATGTTGGTAACTGCCTTCTAATCCTTTCTTATTACCAGCATATCTATGTCTGTATATGCCCTTTGCATAAAATTTGCATAAGTCTGTCCTTCTGTTCTGAATTGCTCTATCGGGAACCGTCGTAGTGTCTGTACCTATCGAGCTGTCCGTGCTGTCTGTTACACTTTCTAGTTTACTGTCATCTACATCCTGGCCTACTGAGTCAGAGTTTACAACTTCCTGAGTTTCAGCCTCAGTTTCATCCCTGACTATAGCCTCCGCCCCTTGTATATTAGAATTGTTGTTCCTTTCCCACTCCTTCTGGATGGCTGGTAGGCTTCCAATGAATGATGTTTTCCGATCATGCGTCATGTTATCTAGAAGGTTTTTTAGGATATTCCAAGCTGGCAGGTCATTTTTACACACCCAGAATAAGTGGCCAGCTCTCAGTGCCGTAGTGTTACTCACTCCTGTACAAGCCGAATGGAATCTAGTCTTACAGATATAACATTTAATTCCCGTTACCTTCGTCTTTAAGAAGTTGTTACAGTGGCCACAAATTTGTTTATTTACTCCCATATTGCCTTGTTTTGTTGTATATATCTATATATTTATAATATTATATGTATATTGTATATTTGTAACAATATATATGTATATATATTTATATGTTTAATATTTATAATATTGTATGTATACCGTATATTTGTAATATTATGTATGTTATTTTGTTCAAACTTTATGGCAGGTACTTAGCGTAGGGTAGCGAAGCTGGTCCCCCGGTCAGTACAGGTGACCTCTTGTGGCCCAGGTTGATGTCACCAGTTTCCAGTTACCCGATTTATAACCACTGATGCCGCCTCTTGCCACTATTCTATATTTCTAGTATTCTATATTTATAATATTCACTTCCAACTTATATGTTGTTGTGATACCCGTTCCACATCACTGTTCCACGAATCACCGTTCACTATTTTTTTGTTTTTATCCTAATACACGCATGTACACAAAGCCTCGTTCACTGGCTCACACGCGGTCTCCCGTTTATTCTCTATTTAACACAAAGTTCTATTGTTAATGACTATTTTCAATTTTCCAGCGGGTCACTGCACTTTGTTATGTCTGTAATCAGTAATCCACGGCGGTAGTCCTAAGAATCCCTGTTAATGTCACGATTTTAACGGAGCGCGCACGGTACGTCTACCCCCTCCCTCGACCTCGACCTCGACAAGTACTTGTTATCCTATTAAAGTGTCTTTTCTGTGTTGATCTGAGTGGTCAATCCTCACTTCTCACTTTCAACCCAGTTCTCACCTTCTCAACATATGAAATAGGTATAGGTTGAGACGGAGTCAACTGAGGTGTATACGTGTTTATCTGTGTGGTATTGTTACGAATCAATAATACTTGAGCCTGATATTTATCATGAAAAATCAATAATATTCCTTATGCCATTCAATACTCTGCAATAACTACAATACTCAACTTGCAATACTCTAAACAACTACATATTCACCAATGTCTCTCATCTCAACATTAGAGAGTACACTGTTTAATATGAGAGTCTGGAAAGGACCAGTACCTCTCACCATAACAGCTGGCTTCCATTTACTTCTCTTACACAATTCTTCACCCTGGAAACAGGTATATCTTAAAAATCAGTCATCCAATGTGGCTTCAGTGGAACAACATTATAATTAGTTCTTGCAACCACTGTCTCAATATCAGACCGGTAGGTCTCAACTCAGGGTGGAGAATAACACATGAATTAACTTCATGACCTCTTATCTTGCAATGTTTGCAATATCTGCAAGTGGTCGAAACAGTTGAACCAACTGCAAGTTTAGACACTACATTATTAGAGTGTAACAACCCTGCCTTACTTTTCTCAGTCTTTGGCATTACATGAGAAGAATTCATGTGAGTAAGTGGGTTAGCTGGTCTAGTCTGGAAAACATGAGATTTAGGAATATGATAATGACATAGAATTATAAGTATTAGACTGTGCTCGGAAAGGCACCTTAGTGAGTAACTCATATTCGTCTGCTGGCTTTGCTAGTGGAATAATGTTAGTGGTCTGTTTATGTTCAGCTATAAACGCGGCTAATTTATCTGGTAGACAACCTAAGCTCTCCTCCGTCACAATGAGGTTTCTTAAAGTCTCTAAATTTGTAATTGAAAGCGATTTTACCCATCAATCAAAGTGATTAATTTTAACTCTTTAAAATCAGAAATACTTTGATCGTATGTCCTATATAAACCTCGATTTTTTTCTAGAATCTTGAATCTAGGCCGCTGGAATCTGCTGGTCTGCTGTACAAATTTATAGTCATAAGAAGATGCAAACACTTCTTGGGCTTTCCCTTTAAACTGTCCCTGTATGATTGCAACCCAATGATCCACAGGCCAATTCATACTGACTGCTGTCTTTATGAAATGTAAAAAAATCTCTGGAATGTTGTAAACATGTGCAAATATTTCATTTAAAATTATCTGCTACTAGAAATTTTAGCCAATTATCCTCTGTTTGCAAACTGTAGGTAGTAACTAAGTGATTGTAACTTATTCACAACTGCCCACTGTATGGTGGCGGTGTGCAGGACAAACATATAAAGTATGACACTAGCTCTCCACATATGTCAGTTCCTTAATTTAGAAACTGTACTTTTGGTCGATCTCGAACTCATTGATGATGTGACGACGCATATTGAATTTTGTAACTAGCTCATCAATATTGTAACTTGTTGTTAAGGTGTCCTTTCCTATTTCTCCCCAGTGCCTAGGTGTCTAGGTGTTGGAATTACTCACTGAATACTTGAAGGAGTCAAGTGTGATGTATTTTAAGAGACTTTGAGCTATTGTTAACAAGTGGACTTGTGTTAAGAGAGACAAGTGTTGATGAATAACGTAGAGTATCATCATGTTGTTATCTAAGAGAGACAAGTGTTTGTGATTAACGTAAAGTACTTAACCAGTGTTAAGAGTCATATCTTCTTTCCTTGCAGGATTCCTGAGGTGAAGGGAATCATTTGATATAGGAGGCTACTGGATAGCTTACAAATTTATGGAGAAATTGTCATTATTGAGTTTTGCAGGTGAGGGGGGCTAACGCCCCCTAATACATACAAAATGGCGACGTCTCTTTCGGGTTGGTGCTAGGACGTGAGGACGCCAGCAGGCTGGCGATTGGCTGGCCGAGGTCACGTGACGTGCTGACCAATCAGAGCCCGCTGTGACATCACCGGGAGGCCTGGCTCACGACCTGCAGGTCACTGCACCAGCAGAGAATTACGGACCTTCGACGCGAGCGGAATTGTGTCAGTGAGCTCTCGAGCATGGAGGTTTTAGGAACCTCGCTCAGTGGATTTGAGCAGCCTAATGCAGTTTACCATCATCGGAGAGGACTAGTGTACTCCCGCGGAGAACGAAGAAGCCGAGTTTAGTGGGCGAAAGAAGGCAGAGTACTTGTGGCTGTTAGTCTGCGGCAGAGGTGAGTGGCGACGCTGGGTGGGCAAGTCTGACACCCTGCGGGTCCTACCCCAGTACGACGTGCAGCGCTGCTCTGACCAGCTCACATCTACTGAAGTTCCGGAGTGGAAGCATCGTGTCTGGATCCATGAGAAAGTGTCTTGGTGAAGGAGTGAGTGTGGAAAGCGACGTGCTCAGTGATCACTGGTTGAACCAGCGTGGAAGATCTGAATCCAGGTAATAGGAATGGAGATGACGCAATTCTCCACCACGCCAGAGGACCTGTGACACACAATCGGAACGCCGAGGAGCGTCCTGGGAACCGTATACCTTCTACCATCGGAGAACAGAACGTCGATGGATAGGAATGTTTAAGGGTAGATCATTATTTCCCTCCCATTACCCCTTTGATGACTAGGCTAGATAGGCCAAGCATATATTATATTAGTGTTTATTATTATCATGTTAGTAGTAGGTTAGGCTGTAAGCCTGTACAGTATTTTCTACAACCTGGAGAAGACAGCGTGGGAACGTGTGTGGCAGAGTTGGTGGACGAGAGGTCTACGTCAACGGAGCTGCCTCCCCCCAACCCACCACCATGAGAGGGTCCGAGTGCCCCTTTGAATTTGCCCAGTTGCCAGAGGTGGTGAGAGGAGAGCGGCCAACGTTCTCCAGTTAATCTAATTATAAATA
This sequence comes from Procambarus clarkii, assembly GCF_040958095.1. Classification (NCBI taxonomy): domain Eukaryota; kingdom Metazoa; phylum Arthropoda; class Malacostraca; order Decapoda; family Cambaridae; genus Procambarus; species Procambarus clarkii. The sequence continues at coordinate 2,498,141 of NC_091237.1, forward strand.
AATAAATATATATATATATATATATATATATATATATATATATATATATATATATATATATATATATATATATATATATATATATGTCGTACCTAGTAGCCAGAACGCACTTGTCAGCCTACTATGCAAGGCCCAATTTGCCTAATAAGCCAAGTTTTCATGAATTAATTGTTTTTCGACAACCTAACCTAACCTAACTTTTTCGGCTACCTAACCTAACCTAACCTATAAAGATAGGTTAGGTTAGGTTAGGTAGGGTTGGTTAGGTTCGGTCACATATCTACGTTACTTTTAACTCAAATAAAAAAAAATTGACCTCATACATAATGAAATGGGTAGCTTTATCATTTCATAAGAAAAAAAATAGAGAAAATATATTAATTCAGGAAAACTTGGCGTATTAGGCAAATCGGGCCTTGCATAGTAGGCTGAGAAGTGCGTTCTGGCTACTAGGTACGACATATACATATATATATATATATATATATATATATATATATATATATATATATATATATATATATATATATATATATATATATATATATATATATATATATATATATATATATATATATATATGACGTACCTAGTAGCCAGAACGCACTTCTCGGTCTACTATGCAATGCCCAATTTGCCTAATAGGCCGAGTGATATTCTTTATTTTCAATAATTTGTTTCCAATTAGTTTATATGAATAATTATTAGTATATTATATTAAGAACATAAATTATTGACTTAGTTGTGTTAGTTTAAGTTAGGTTAAGATAGGTTAGGTTAGGTTAGGTAGGATTGGTTAGGTTCGGTCATATATCTACGGTAGTTTTAACTCAAATTTAAAAAAAATTAACTCATACACAATGAAATGGATAGCTTTATCATTTCAAAATATTTTTTTTTAAATATATACATTCAGGAAAACTTGGCTTAGTTGGGCCTTGCACAGTAGGCCATGTACTGCGTTCTGGCTACTAGGTACAATATATATATATATATATATATATATATATATATATATATATATATATATATATATATATATATATATATATATATATATATATATATATATATATATATATATATATATATATAACTGAAAACTCACACCCCAGAAGTGACTCCAACCCATACTGCCAGGAGCAACGCAACTGGTATGTACAGGACGCCTTAATCCGCTTGACCATCACGACCGGACATAAGCTATGCCCAAGATTACCATCCGGGTGCCGGCTTCAAATAGCTTCGGCTATCACCTCCTTATGTCTGGTCGTGATGGTGACGTGATGGTGACTTGAGGTTAGTGCCGAGTCTTCCTTCACTCTTCCGTGGGTATAAGGCCGGACCGCAAGTGGCGGTTCCACCTGTGGTTCGACTGAAGGGCTCCCAGGGCGATCAGTGGCATGCAAGTGTGTGGGAGCAAAGACCCGGAGCAGTGGTCATTGTGTGGTCCTCATCTCAGGTACCGACACAACCCAGTAGGCCACTCATGTAACAAATTGGTGACCTTGCCAAGATAAGAAAATAGTGTTGCCAGAAGGCGAATACAATGTTACCAGGGTTGTGAACAGTGTTGCCAGAGAACACAGTGAACAAGTAGCCCAGTAGTGCCCAGTAGTGCAGAGACTGTGATAGTGTAGTTAGTGTGGTGTTGGTGCAGTTGCTCAGTGATTAGAGATGGAGGAGGATAAAGTGAGTAAGTTTATTGCGACAAGGGACCAGAGCATGTGGGCGGAGTGCACTAAGGTTCAGCTTCAACAAGTGCGAATCACTTCGACATCCGATTGAGGACGTCTAAGGTGTTGGAGCGCCGGCTGGAGATAATGACGCAACTCTCAGCTCGAGAGGAGACGGCAGGGAAAGAGCCGTCCCAACCAGAGCCGTTCCGAGTGCCTCCCGGTGGGAAGGACCCAGAGAGAACGAGGAAGCAGCGAAGGGTTCAATGGCAGCAAGAGGAGGCACCTCCTCTTGCTGCCATTCTAGCGGCACTCGGTTGCCGCTAGTGTCGGAAAATCCGACACCATTTAATAATAATATCATACAGATAATAGCTGTGTTGTATAAACAAGTTACCCATAGAAAACGTAACTTGTAGTGGAATTACCGTCTAAAGAAAACGGGATATCATCACCACATACTATTATAAATCACCACCTATTATGGTGGGAATTATTCTTAAATACATTAGTCTTTGGACTTTACCATCATAAAAACATCTTATATAAATTAACTTAATTATCAGTGTTAAAGTAGAGTAAATGTGACCCTTCTATCACTTATTGACATCTGGACAAGTAGGCCAGGCGTCAGAGTGAGGAAGGAGGGCAGCCATTGTTTTTACGAGACCAGAGGCTCACACGGGAGCAAATTCAGCTCCTGTTAAATTTACTTGGACGTAGTGTTATGGAAACCAAAGGTGTACCATTGTCAACACGCTGTCTACAAATTCAAGTTAAGTGTCTATCCGAAACCCGTTTATCATTCATTTATGGCCATTAATGTCAGGATATAGGGTGACCCGGTTAGATCACGTGGAAGCCTCAAACTAAAGGTAATTAAGCCAGGTCTTCATGTTCCATGTACTGTATAGTGTTTTCTCTGATATAGCTTGTCATATATAGGTATCTGGCTTCACAGCTAGCGCACTTTTGACAGGTCAAGACGAGGATGCAAGATTTTGTGCACCAGTTACTGGGTGATATGGAAGCTACCTCAAAGAGGATAATTTGGTGTCTACACCCTAGTTATACCTGGTGGACTAACCTGCTGTACTATAAGATAAGGAACCTTTTCAATGTATGTAGTTAATACTGTAGTTTGATTGGCTGCATATATATTAATTTAATAAACCCCCCTAATGTGTAGAGGATCGATTTGTGAGATTAAGAGATTATTGCAGAAATACAGTCCACTTAACATTATACAAATTGCTATCGAAGTATATGAATTAACGTAAATATAAATTCATATAAATTAAATAAATATAAATCTCACAGGTCGGTTCCCACATTATTTGGTCATCTTCGAACCGGATGACGGATTATTTGATCCTTTGAACCCACATTTGGTCATCTTAGTACCGGATGAACCAGTTAACCAGTGGATTCATTATATATACTAGTGCAGTGTGATTTAAACAAAGGCCAGCCAGTCATAGATAGCGGCGTTGCCTCGTGGGAGCTCAGGAGCCTCCCTCAGCCCAGATCAGCTTCGTCAGCGGTTTCATGCACACCCACAGATTTGGTGGCGTGTTATTCTGTGAAATGACAGCGCTAATATAGAAGCCAGCCAAATTAGTGGCTGTGTCTTCGCGATATTGTTCACGGATTTCGTGGTGTTACATTTCGCGAGAGATTATCTACGAATTTTGTGGACTTTATTTCGCGAGGTCACTAATAATATTTAATACTTCTAGATAATATTAGAAGTTTCATAGAGGCTAATTAAGAGGCTATTATCAATAATTGTGTATATTATTTCTCCAAAATAGAGAATTATTTAATATATATTGCACTAGTGATCACAGTATAATATTTACTAATTGCCAACCCACAACAGGGTAGGATAAAACCATTGACTAGTTGAACTATTATCGTTCATCCTAGTCCCATTATTACCATAGTCAGTTGTACTATATTAAACAACTTAACACCATTAATGAATGGTCCAGACCCTATTTTGGGTGTAATTTTTATCAACTCGAGTTGAGTTGTATATATAATAATTTACTTATGATCATTACACCTTTGAGTGATTAATTAGTGTCTCTACCATCCTAGGGTGATATAGAAGAGCTAACCTAAAGGTACTTCCAATGACACTGGTTTATCACTCAAATCATTAGTGTGGATGATTGTATATATATAATGTGTATTAATTTTAAGTGCTAACCTCTAGTAGAGGTAGGATTATTGCCTAGTGAGTGCAGAATTTACCCTAGGCTATCATTAGAGTTTGTTCAGTATTATGAGCAGCCCAAGTACAAGCCCCACAAGGCTTCACCAACGAGCCAGTATGGATAATGCAGGGAGAATGAAAAGAACCCTTGCAGGTCTTAAAGGCCACTTAACAAGACAGATCAAGAAATGTGAAGATTTGTCACAACAATCTCAAGTTGATTATGCTGACCTGGAAAGCTATTATCAAGCAGCTGCAGGTAAATTTGAGCAAATCAAATGTCAAATAGCAACATATGTGGCTGAACTTGCTAACACCAATTTATCAGAAACAGAAATAGACGACATTATGGTTGATCTTGCGAATTATGAAGATCAGACTCAAGCCACATTACAGCCTTATGTCAAATTAATTGCCCAGAACAAGGCAGCAACAACAACAGTTGCATCTAATACGAGTCAAGCAGAAGCTCGACTCCCTCCAATTAATTTACCCACTTTCTCAGGAAAAGATGAGGAAGATTGGGACGAATTTTGGAACAAATTCGTTGACCTTGTAGACTCAAAACAATCTTTACCAAAGAGTAGTAAATTCTCTTATTTGCAAGGCCAATTATCAGGTGAGGCTAAAACAGTAGTATCCCATCTGAGATTAACTAATGACGGCTATGATCTGGCAGTAAAACTCCTCAAGGATAATTATGCTGATCCAGAAGTAAGAACATCACATTTAGTTCATGAGCTGTTGCATTTACCCCCACCGGAGGCTTCAGCTGATTCACTCCAAGTCTTCAAGCTGGAGGTAGAATCATTGATCAATGCCCTCAGCCTGACAGCAGATACAAACGGGGCTGAGTGGGTCTTGAAAATAATTGTCCAGGGCAATACCTAGGGACATATTGAGACAAATGAGTGCTCATTACAATAAAAGCATCTTATCCATGAATGAAATATCTGAAGGTTTAAAGTCAGTAGTTCATCAATTACGAACACATGACAAATTAAAACCACCAAGTAAACCCTCAGAAACCAATAATAGTAAACCACAGAGTACCAAAGGTACTCCAAATCAATCTAGACAATATAATTCAACACCAAAGTGGAACAGTGGCAGTGTGGGCGTATATGCAGTGGGACCCTCCAAGCCTATAGTTACTGTGTCACCCAAGAACGTGACACCAAAGGGTACTGGAAGCTATGGAACATGTTTGTTCTGCAATGAGAAACATTCAATGTACCACTGCCCTAATTTTCCTGATAGTGACGCCCGTGTTGAGCGACTCAAAGATTTGCAACATTGCACGAGGTGCCTCAGGAAACATAACATTAACGACTGTGATACCCAATTACACACCTGTAATAGGTGTAACAAAGGTCAGCACCATGCAGCATTGTGCAGAGACACCAAAACAACGTCTCCAAACCCCAAGGTGGAAGATAGCATTCCCACCTCAGTACAGTACTGCAAGGTGCAACAAACAAAGAGTGTCCAATCGGCAAAGTCTAAAGGTAATACGACTTTGCCTACTGCCCAAATTACCATCCTGAATAAGAGGGCCAAGGTCCATACCCGTGGGTTGTTTGACCAAGGATCCCAGAGAACATATATTACTAAAAAGTTGGCAGATGAATTACAATTAAGGCCTGTAGCCCAGATGTCATTCAACATCTCAGGGTTTGTAACAGATGCAGGACCTCAAGTCTACCAGGTGGTACAACCATCAGTACGTTTAGGCAGGTACGTCTGTCGAGTACAAGCCATTGTGGTGGACAAAATACCAGTAGACCTACAAGTTCAAGGTCTGAGAGCAACAGCCAAATTCCTGAGAAATAGAGGAATAAAATTGGCAGATAATATTAAGTCTGATCACCTCACCGACTTCGGTCTCCTTGTAGGGACAGACTATTGTCATCGATTCATCGGTAGCCCTACTAAATATCAGGGTATAACCATGTTAAACTCTGCAGGAGGTAAATTACTCTCAGGCCCAGTATCAAGCCTGGGGAGACCTATGCCTGCAGATAAACAATACCAATAGAAATCTAAATTTGTCAGCTGATTATATTTCTCCAGTAGCATTATACTAAGGAGATTACAGCTGACTATACCAACAGAGGTTGATGTTAGTATCATCATTTAAAGCTGGAGATGATTTCATGAGGCCTCAGTGGCAAATCAGTGAACAGTAGCCTAAAACAGCTACAAGTCACTGCGACCAATGTCACTGATCCCACTGCAGTCTCAGAACCATACTTTACTTTAATGATGAGCTATTCAATCCTCTGAATCAATTAACTGAATTAAACCCCAATAAATCTGATGACTGATTTGATACATTTATTATTTAATCAAGATGTATTCCATGGGCCTCAGTGTTTATATATCAGTGACCAGTTACCTGAAGAAACTTCAAGTTATATCTAATGTCACTGATCTCACTGCAGTCCCTGAATCATACTTGACTGTAGTACTTGATCACATCCAGTCTTCTGGGTTAAATAATATGTAATAAGGCTTGAATATTAGCCTTTCAAGAGTTGACAGGGAAATGAAATCGCATTAGACTTCTAACCCCTGCAACTCTAGTACGGGACATCCGTCCTGTACGAACAGACACACAAATGTGTGATTACTAACTACTAACATCAAATTAATGTAATAATTCGAAGGAGGAGTATCGGTGTTCGTCTGTTCTAAATAGGACTTCGACCCGTGAGCAGCCCCCTGGGGAATTATGTCGGAAAATCCGACACCATTTAATAATAATATCATACAGATAATAGCTGTGTTGTATAAACAAGTTACCCATAGAAAACGTAACTTGTAGTGGAATTACCGTCTAAAGAAAACGGGATATCATCACCACATACTATTATAAATCACCACCTATTATGGTGGGAATTATTCTTAAATACATTAGTCTTTGGACTTTACCATCATAAAAACATCTTATATAAATTAACTTAATTATCAGTGTTAAAGTAGAGTAAATGTGACCCTTCTATCACTTATTGACATCTGGACAAGTAGGCCAGGCGTCAGAGTGAGGAAGGAGGGCAGCCATTGTTTTTACGAGACCAGAGGCTCACACGGGAGCAAATTCAGCTCCTGTTAAATTTACTTGGACGTAGTGTTATGGAAACCAAAGGTGTACCATTGTCAACACGCTGTCTACAAATTCAAGTTAAGTGTCTATCCGAAACCCGTTTATCATTCATTTATGGCCATTAATGTCAGGATATAGGGTGACCCGGTTAGATCACGTGGAAGCCTCAAACTAAAGGTAATTAAGCCAGGTCTTCATGTTCCATGTACTGTATAGTGTTTTCTCTGATATAGCTTGTCATATATAGGTATCTGGCTTCACAGCTAGCGCACTTTTGACAGGTCAAGACGAGGATGCAAGATTTTGTGCACCAGTTACTGGGTGATATGGAAGCTACCTCAAAGAGGATAATTTGGTGTCTACACCCTAGTTATACCTGGTGGACTAACCTGCTGTACTATAAGATAAGGAACCTTTTCAATGTATGTAGTTAATACTGTAGTTTGATTGGCTGCATATATATTAATTTAATAAACCCCCCTAATGTGTAGAGGATCGATTTGTGAGATTAAGAGATTATTGCAGAAATACAGTCCACTTAACATTATACAAATTGCTATCGAAGTATATAAATTAACGTAAATATAAATTCATATAAATTAAATAAATATAAATCTCACAGGTCGGTTCCCACAGCTAGAGATAATGTGGATGAAACTAGTGGCCGAACTGTGGATGAAACTAGTGACCGAACTGTTTTAAGAGAAGAGGGAGGCCGTGTAAGAAACGTACAAAAGGCGGTGATAGCCGAGGCTATTTGAACCACCACCCTGAAAGCACTTTGATGGTAATTGCCTCGGCTATAACTGTCTTTTGTTCGATCATTTATGGTCAATTTTTTTAAGGCACCGTGAACACCAGTTGCAATGTGCTCCTGGAGGTTCGGGTTCGAGACACTTCTGGGGTGTGGAGTTTTCAGTTGCATATATGCTTGGGGACCATTCAAGCTTGTTCGCATTTGTGTTCCTCACGTGTGCCCCACAAAATGAGGTGATTTGATGAAATAGATGAAAAATGATTTGATGAAATAAATGAAAAATTAAATAGATTTGATGAATAGAAGAAGTTTGCAAAGACCTGCATTTAAAACATGTTTTGCACTCACCTGGTTAGGCCATTGAGACTGTTCCATGCTTAAGGCAGGGACCTGAAATATAAATCATATATATTATTAAGAGAAAGTTGATAGTACTCATCTAAGCAACAATGCCGCCAGACATACGAATATTTGTATTGTGCATCATGCATGTTTATGTGAATAACTTAGTCCATCCTCTTGAGTTGACACAACGGACAGAAAATGAGATTCTAAACTACTTTAACCTATTGACCAGGCATAGAAGATTGTAAAAGGTAGTAGCAAGGCAAGGTAGGGTGTGAGCAGCTATAATTTATTGTAAACCTTTATTTGGGCGTTGAGGATTTTGACATCAAAATGCGGATGGATTTCACAGTTTATTTTTGCCTTCCTTATCTCCTTTTTAACATTTTTTTTTTTTTTTGAGATATATACAAGAGTTGTTACATTCTTGTACAGCCACTAGTACGCGTAGCGTTTCGGGCAGGTCCCTGGAATACGATCCCCGCCGCGAAGAATCGTTTTTTCATCCAAGTACACATTTTACTGTTGCGTTAAACAGAGGCTACAGTTAAGGATTTGCGCCCAGTAAATCCTCCCCGGCCAGGATACGAACCCATGACATAGCGCTCGCGGAACGCCAGGCGAGTGTCTTACCACTACACCACGGAGACTGTGTTTCTAACCAATAACCATTTCTAACCAATTGGACGATATTCTTGTTCTAGGCTTAATACTTCTTAATTCTTAATACTTTTGTACCATTTTTTATTTGTATCCATAAAGTTCTACAGATCCATTGTTATCCCTTTTGGGTCATTATTATTAAATTTAATCAATTTGTATGATATACTACGTTTTTGTGCTTTGCTAAGAATTTATGTAAATAAGTTATATTTTGAATCCACATCGAAATCCCTTTTTACGTCATTTATCACTAGGTTCACGTTTCCTAAATATAAACTTATCCAATTTATTTAATAACCATTATTTCTTGTTCTATTATGTGATTATTGCCTTATATATTTAATGCCTTATAAATATCTCCCTTGTTATACCCATTTTCCACTTGTACACTTCAATCATGTCACCCCTAACTCTTCGCCTTTCAAGAGAATATAAATTAGGTTTTTAAATCTCTCTTCATATGAAGATTTGTAATTTGTGGGATTAACTTTGTCATCCTACACTGAACGACTAATAGTGAATTTATATCCATTCAGTTGTATAGCGACCAAAACTGAACTGCATAATTTAAATAAGGCCTAACAAGAGCAAGATATAGCTGAAAAATAACACCAAGACTTTTATTTCTTATGCTTCGAGAAATAACTCCCAGTATCATATTAGCCTTATTACAAAAATGTATGCATTGATTTTTTGTTTTTAAATTCTTACTAATCATAACTCCCAGATCCCTTTCGCAATTAGACTTCACAATCTCAATACCCTCTAGCTCGTATCTTATAACGCTATCTAAACATTACTTAGCCTTACATTTATCAGCACTGAACTGCATCTGCCAACCTTTTGACATTTCAACACCCTACTTAGATCGTCATGAAGTGACTTTTCAGGCTACTTTCAAATTTAATCCAAACCAGTTTTCAGATCCTCGGTTAATTTGCAAATATTGCTGCTCAGACCTGAATCTAAATCATTTATATTTATCATAAATAACAGAAGTTCCAAGACAGAGCCTTGAGGCACTCCACTAACAACAGGTTCCCATTGACTTAACTCCATTTATACTAACTCTTTGTTTCCTTTGGTATAACCATGCCCCTAATCCAACTTGTGAGCTGCTAGTTCGTTTAGCTAAGCAAATAAGAATCATTTGACGCTAGTTACAAAATTATTAATGTTATATATGCATGTACACATACTCATGCATACATGTACATATACATACGTATACATATATATACATACACTTACATATTTAATCACCCACACAAATACACACATCAATAATCGTTTGTGTCACAAGTGATTCAGCAAGAGGCTCACAACAGTCACTATACAACGCACTTTACATCTATGATCAGTCGCACAGTTACTAGTCTTGCTCCACACCCACCCAACTGGGCGGGAGCTTTAGTCATGTGCATGCATTACTTACAGTAAGCAAATTTTGGATACTTCGCTAAGATTTCGGGCAGCACATCATTATGAATGAATTGCTTACACATTTCTTGGACACTATTGATGGTGGTATCTCTAAATTCCGCGATTTTTTCACTTTCCATTATATAATGACGCAAAGTATGCGAATAGTTCTGCTGACAGAGTTTACATTTAGTCAAATCTACATCACCAGATGTTACAAATTCCCAGAGGAATTTGTAGCCAAGCCTAAGCCTAGCAGTGGTAACATCTAGAAGTCTGCTAACCTTATTGCAAGACCCATAGACGTGCGGTGCTTCCTGCATAATAGAATGTTGATAGATGGAGAAACTGGTGTGAATTTCACTTTGCCTCAAGTTTCCGAAATTTTGTTGATATTCCCGGAATATTACTGTCGTCAGGCTGCTCAAAGGCAGTCCAAGTTGGTAATCAATTCCCTCTTTACGAGCAAAGGTCTTGGCCAACTCACCAGTTCCATCATGCATTCGGTCACCAATATGGGAAGGAATCCATAGGAGACAGACTCTGACGTCATCATTGATTATTCCATTATATCTGTTTCTAGCTTCAGAGATAAGCACGTCACAGTTATGCCTTGGATAAGACAAATTGTTTGCCTATGTGAGACATGACAGAAGAATTAACTGTGAGAGATAAGGCAGGAGTGATGTGGCGTAAGCTGACACAACCCTTATCTACCACGTCACACCCTAATCACTGTACCGCCAAGGTTGACAAAGCTTCGCTTTTTACGCACTCATATGGATATCACATCCTTTTTCACGTGATATCCTTTTTCACGAGGCTATTTCCATCCCCCCTGTCGGGGGGATGGAAATAGCCTCGGCTACCATCCTCATTTGTCCGATCGTGTTGGTCGAACGGTAAAGGGATCCTGTACGCCAGCACAGTGCTCCTGGCAGTATGGGTTCGAGTCACTTCTGGGGTGTGAGTTTTCAGTTGCATATAGTCCTGGGACCTTTCAGGCATATGCAATTGACGATCACTAAACACTGCTCATTTGTATGTGGAAAAACCACAAAGAAATGGAAAAGAGAGGTGAACGTTTCGGCCTGTTAGAGCCTTTGTCAACACCAGACTGAGTGTTGACAAAGGCTCTAACAGGCCGAAACGTTCACCTCTCTTTCCCATTTGTGTTTTTTCCGCACATATATATATATATATATATATATATATATATATATATATATATATATATATATATATATATATATATCCAGGGTTCCAGGGACCGAACCAGGGTTCCTGCCCGCCATCTGAGGAGCTGGAGGAACTCGACAACCTATGACAACCATCTTTGTAACCCATATGTAACTCCTTTTTTGTAACAAAGTTCAAATAAAGTAAATATATATGTGTACATACAAAAGAATGGGGGTGGTAGGAGAAGATACTATTAGTGTTCAGTGAGAAACCACAAGGTCTCCTCTGAATACTTTTTATTTTCTTCTCCGAGGCTATGGGTCCCCACATTGGCACCAGAGGTGGTACCCTCACAAACTTTTATATATATATATATATATATATATATATATATATATATATATATATATATATGTCGTACCTAGTAGCCAGAACGCACTTCTCGGCCTACTATGCAAGGCTTGATTTGCCTAATAAGCCAAGTTTTCTTGAATCAATAAATTTTCTCTAATTTTTTTCTTATGAAATGATAAAGCTACCCATTTCATTATGTATGAGGTCAATTTTTTTTTTATTGGAGTTAAAATTAACGTAGATATATGACCGAACCTAACCAACCCTACCTAACCTAACCTAACCTATAAAGATAGGTTAGGTTAGGTTAGGTATCCGAAAAAGTTAGGTTAGGTTAGGTTAGGTAGGTTAGGTAGTCGGAAAACAATTAATTCATGAAAACTTGGCTTATTAGGCAAATCGGGCCTTGCATAGTAGGCCGAGAAGTGCATTCTGGCTACTAGGTACGACATATATATATATATATATATATATATATATATATATATATATATATATATATATATATATATATATATATATATATATGCGAACAAGCCTGAATGGTCCCCAGGACAATATGCAACTGAAAACTCACACCCCAGAAGTGACTCGAACCCATACTCCCAGGAGCCACGCAACTGGTATGTACAAGACGCCTTAATCCACTTGACAAGTGGATTAAGGCGTCTTGTATATATAGTTATATACAAGACGTTTCAGTTATATATATATATATATATATATATATATATATATATATATATATATATATATATATATATATATATATATAAGGCACAACTCTCCTAAACACGAGAGTCAAGTATACAACTTTAGAACACTTTCCCACCAGGAGACTCGAACCCTAGCCAGCACAGAAGCCTTCCAGCAACTGGCATAACAGGTACGCCTTAACCCTCTCCACCACCTGCTCAGACCCTTAAAAGAGATGGTAATTTCGGAGTATTTAAATACAACAAAGATCACCACCTCCCAAGAGCACTAGAGCAAGTGAGGGGTCATTTAGACGTTAATTTCATCAAGTCCCTGTTAATATTGGAAGACACAGTGTCTTACTATTATCTTAAGCATAGACACTGTGTCTTCCCATATTAACAGGGACTTGATGAAATTAACGTCTAAATGACCCCTCACTTGCTCTAGTGCTCTTGGGAGGTGGTGATCTTTGTTGTATTTAAATACTCCGAAATTACCATCTCTTTTAAGGGTCTGAGCAGGTGGTGGAGAGGGTTAAGGCGTACCTGTTATGCCAGTTGCTGGAAGGCTTCTGTGCTGGCTAGGGTTCGAGTCTCCTGGTGGGAAAGTGTTCTAAAGTTATATATATATATATATATATATATATATATATATATATATATATATATATATATATATATATATATATATATATATATATATATATATATATATATATATATATATATATATATATATATATATATATGTGCGGAAAAAACACAAATGGGAAAGACCACAATGCCAGACCACGGAAGAAAATGAAACAGGAATTTCCTTAAGTACTTTCGTATATTAAATACATCTTCAGAAGGAATTCCTTCTGAATTATTCCTTCTGATTATTCCTTCTGAAGATGTATTTAATATACGAAAGTACTTAAGGAAATTCCTGTTTCATTTTCCTCCGTGGTCTGACATTGTCACATTCTTAATCACGTGTTTATTTTCGTGATATACACACACACATATATATATATATATATATATATATATATATATATATATATATATATATATATATATATATATATATATATATATATATATATATATATATATATATATATATATATATATTTATATATATATATATAGGTGTGTGTGTGTTGTAGAATATGACCGAAAAGGTAATATTAATAATTGTAACACGAATACACGAATCTTCTCAATATTTCTTAAGTTTTTCTTCACTTTCGAGGGTATTTGAAAAATTAATTAACTCTCCAAAATTCATTTTTTACATTTTTATTTTTGGTCTGACGCCTGAAACTGTTTTGTAAGGGCTTCTTTCATTTTCAAAGACTAGTTTACACATAAAATACATCATACTTATATTTGTTTTGGGTGAGGTGATGTGACACAAAAGTTTTCGGTGAGGTGACAGAACACGAATCAATGGGTATAAATTGGGCATGAACACCTAAGAATGGAAGTAAATACAGAAGGCCAATTGGCCCATACTTTCTCTTGCTGCTTCTATGTTATTTAGGGTCTTGAAGTGGGTAGAATATAGTTTTGCATTAATTTGGCTGTTTATAACTGGTGGTGACTTTTTGAAAGTCAACACAACAAAAAAAGAAAGGTGAAACGCCATGCAACCTCTGAAGAGTCAACTAGCACAACACTTGTATCCCCTATTAGACTGTTTTACAGGAACTTCTTGTCGACGGCTCATAAAACGGAGGAAAATGTCCTGAAAGATATTATTAGTAGAAACGTTATCCCTACCTGGTTGATTACCTGGTTGATGGGGTTCTGGGAGTTCTTCTACTCCCCAAGCCCGGCCCGAGGCCAGGCTCGACTTGTGAGAGTTTGGTCCACCAGGCTGTTGCTTGGAGCGGCCCGCAGGCCCACATACCCACCACAGCCCGGTTGGTCCGGCACTCCTTGGAGGAATAAATCTAGTTTCCTCTTGAAAATGTCCACGGTTGTTCCGGCAATATTTCTTATGCTTGCTGGGAGGACGTTGAACAACCGCAGACCTCTGATGTTTATACAGTGTTCTCTGATTGTGCCTATGGCACCTCTGCTCTTCATTGGTTCTATTCTACATTTTCTTCCATGTCGTTCACTCCAGTACGTTGTTATTTTACTGTGTAGATTTGGTACTTGGCCCTCCAGTATCTTCCAGGTGTATATTATTTGATATCTCTCTCGTCTTCTTTCTAGTGAGTACATTTGGAGGGCTTTGAGACGATCCCAATAATTTAGGTGCTTTATTGCGTCTATGCGTGCCGTATATGTTCTCTGTATTCCCTCTATTTCAGCAATCTCTCCTGCTTTGAAGGGGGAAGTGAGTACTGAGCAGTACTCAAGACGGGACAACACCAGTGCCTTGAAGAGTACAACCATTGTGATGGGATCCCTGGATTTGAAAGTTCTCGTAATCCATCCTATCATTTTTCTGACTGTCGCAATATTTGCTTGGTTATGCTCCTTAAACGTTAGGTCGTCAGACATTATTATTCCCAAATCCTTTACATGCTGTTTTCCTACTATGGGTACATTTGATTGTGTTTTGTACTCTGTATTATGTTTAAGGTCCTCATTTTTACCGTACCTGAGTACCTGGAATTTATCACTGTTAAACATCATGTTATTTTCTGATGCCCAGTCGAAAACTTTATTAATATCAGCTTGAAGTTTTTCAATGTACTCAGCCGAGGTAATTTTCATACTGATTTTTGTGTCATCTGCAAAGGATGATACGAAGCTGTGACTTGTATTTTTGTCTATATCTGATATGAGAATAAGGAAAAGCAGTGGTGCAAGGACTGTACCCTGAGGTACAGAGCTTTTCACTGCACTTGGACTAGATTTTATATGGTTGACAGTTACTCGCTGAGTCCTGTTTGACAGAAAACTGAGTATCCAGCGTCCTACTTTACCGGTTATTCCCATTGACTTCATTTTGTGTGCTATCACGCCATGGTCACATTTATCGAAGGCCTTTGCGAAGTCCGTGTATATCACATCAGCATTCTGTTTCTCTTCTAATGCCTCAGTGACTTTGTCGTAGTGCTCAAGTAGCTGTGAGAGGCACGATCTTCCCGCTCGAAATCCATGTTGGCCTGGGTTATGAAGGTCATTGGTCTCCATGAAATTGGTGACCTGACTCCTAATCACTCTCTCAAATACTTTTATGATGTGCGATGTTAGTGCAACTGCTCTATAATTTTTTGCCAATGCTTTGCTCCCTCCCTTGTGTAGAGGGGCTATGTCTGCTACTTTAAGTCCATCTGGTATCTCCCCCGTGTCCAAGCTCTTCCTCCACACTATACTGAGTGCCTGTGCTACCGGCACTTTGCATTTCTTTATAAATATTGAATTCCATGAGTCTGGACCTGGGGCCGAGTGCATGGGCATGTTTTCAATTTCTTTTTCAAAATTTAGTGCGCTCGTGTTTATATCAGTTATATTTACCGGGGTTTGAATATCCCGCATAAAGAAATTGTCTGGATCTTCCACCTTCATGTTGTTTATTGGAGTGCTAAACATGTCCTCATACTGCTTTTTTAGGATTTCACTAATTTCTTTGTCATCCTCCGTGTATGAACCTTCACTTGTACGAATAGGTCCAATACTGGCAGTGGTTTTTGCTTTTGATTTCGCATATGAGAAGAAATATTTTGGATTTTTCTTTATTTCCTGAATTGCTTTCTGTTCTAACTGCCTTTCTTCAGTTTCATATGAGTGTTTCAATTTCCGCTCGATTTCTTCAATCTCCCTATTTAAATTATTCCTTCTTTGACGGGAAATTCGTGTCTGCATAAGCAGTTCCGTTATTTTTTTCCTGCGTTTATAGTGTCGTCTGCGTTCTCTTTCTACGTTAGATCTCTTTCTGGCTTTCCTCAAAGGAACATGTTTCAGACAGACTTGATACGCTTCTGAAGTAAGTTTTTCTATTCCTTCTGTAGGACTTGTATTATTTAGAACAGTTCCCCATGGAATGTTTGTAAGTTCCCTGTTTATTATCTCCCAGTCTATCCTTTTATTATTAAAATTGAATTTACTGAATAGCCCCTCTCGCTTTATCAACGTTTTAAGTCTATTCTGAGTATTGATGGTCGTTTGCACTTCAATGAGTTTGTGATCTGAGTATGTGGTATCTGATATCGTAATGTCTCTGATAATGTCTTCATTGTTCGTAAAGACCAGATCTAGAATATTTTCATTTCTCGTTGGCTCCGATATCTGCTGATTGAGTGAAAATTTGTCACAGAATCTAAGTAGTTCTCTAATCTGTGGTTGGTTAGGTCCTGATAGATTTCCTGGTATAATATTATTGTTTGCTATTTTCCACCTGAGACTAGGCAAGTTGAAGTCACCTAGGAAAATAATATCAGGTATCGGGTTCTCCAATTTATCAAGGCTATTCTCTATTTTGCTTATCTGTTCTGTGAATTCCTCAGCCGTTGCATCTGGCGGTGAGGTGATGTGGTAATATCTTTTATTAATAATATCAATTATTAATATTACCTACAGACAAAAATCAGACAAAACTATTGACCTTTTACTACAAAAACCAAAAAACGGCCAACCTACTCATGAAAAACTCCCCAAACACCAAACAGAACGCCTTGAAGGAAACCAACGTCGTCAATGCCTTCAAATGCCCACTTGGGGACCGTATGCCCCAACGAACTCAGTATATAGGCAAGACAACAACGTCTCTTTCTAGACGATTAACAATGCACAAACAACAGGGCTCCATCAAGGAGCATATAATTTCCTCACAAAACCAGACCATCACCAGAGAAATTTTGAAGTCTTGACATTCCCTGTACATATCCAGGTTTGTATTCCCCGATAACCTTTGGCAGGTGGAGTCCGGATTTCTTCGCGTTACAGTTTCAATCAATCTGTTTACCTTCAATTTTAATTCGACTGTAGTGTCCTTCGTTACCTTTTGGAATTAATCTTACCCTTTCGGTCAACAACATATATCTTATTCAAAAACATATGTTTACAAGAAAGACTGCTACGAAAATATACTAAAATTAGAATGCACGACCCAGCAGCAAGAAACCAAGCTTTCACGATAAAATATCGCCAAGATCTGATTCGAAATCAAATACACAAGGCAGAAAATGAGATCAACGATAGCAAAACGCAACTACTTCTTGCTACAGATAAATGGTGACACACCAACATCGACGAAGATCTCGTATTCGAATCGACCAACACCACGACGTCCTTTCAGATCGACATCGCCACAGCACCGAAACCAGGATCCTCAAGAAACTGACAATATTTGGAGGCCCTATGATGATTCCTCGACCCAGAGATGGCTTCTTAAACCTTGCTGGAATCAACCTCACGGAGGACCAAATCACTCTCTTGAATCATTTCATTTTTATTAAAATATTTTATACTTGTGATGATTGTATATGAGTTAGAGTTATGGAACCTAGTAGTTTCCATCTCTGATTCAGAAACAAAATTAAAAATGACAGGCAGTGTCAATATGGAAGGTGTAAACCGACCGTATGTAAATGTATATATGAATTACTGTTACAGTTATAAATACAAAATTTTGTGAATTCAGGAGAAGCAAAGAGTATTCATGGCTAAAAAATAATGAAATAACTTTGTCACAACAAATTATTTTTTATTCGTGTAACAGAAGCATACTATTCCTGAAGGACCCACTTGTGTGGATATTCAGGAAGTTGCTCTAATATTAACTAAGAAGGTTCAGGTGTATAAGGGAGGGTAGGTGGTCACTCTCAGCATCAAACAGTAAAGTCTTTAATATTTGGTCTTGGGAACCCCACCGTCTGTCAGGTAATGTCAGGATCCAGGTGGTAAGAATATGCAGGTGAAAATATTGATAGATCGCAAAGTATTACGATAATATCGAAAGAATCTTCACGTAACTATATACGTCACTGTGTATCAATGACTTCCCCTTGTCGTGTACTACACAAAAGTGGACTTTCTCCCACAACCAAAATTCTGGCTGCAATATACATCTTTGCAACTCTAATGGAATTATAACGATTACATAAAAGTTTTGAACTTCACACAGTAAGAGATGCAACTCACCCAAGAAGGTTCCTGAATCTTAACATCCGGTTTTGGGTGAATGTAGTTGGTTATTTTTGTGATGACAGCCAGGAGGATGAGGCCGACCACGCCAGCAGTCAGACCCTTCACCCCCCAAACACCACACATCACTCCCAGGCAAAATGTTAACAACAATTTCTTGTCAAAGTACATATAAAAAAAAATAACCAATAAATCCGAAACGCTTAATGCCATTCCTTATCGTGAAAGGTTCAGGTTTTCTGCGGATATTGTTTAGAATATTTGTTGTGTATTTATTACGCAAAAGTATGATTGCGGCCTTATATGCGTTAGGATGATTCTGTTCGGTTAAGGGCAAAGTACCACTAGCATACCATAGAGGTGGTATGCGGTAGTATGACTGTGTCCTTCTATAAGAGGTGAGAGACGCGCAGTTACACACGACCCGCCGCTCGCCACAGTGGTACTGACCTGTGCAGCACAGTCCCCTGAGATAGTGTTATCATGGTCACCACGTGGCCCCCTACTGTGGTGTCACTAGATCCATGTGTACCGCTACTGTGTCAATAGTACCATGGTGGTGACGTGTCCTGTTACTGTGTGTCACTAGTACCATGGTGGCCACGTGTCCTGCTACTGTGTGTCACTAGTACCATGGTGGCCACGTGTCCTGCTACTGTGTGTCACTAGTACCATGGTGGCCACGTGTCCTGCTACTGTGTGTCACTAGTACCATGGTGGCCACGTGTCCTGTTACTGTGTGTCACTAGTACCATGGTGGCCACGTGTCCTGTTACTGTGTGTCACTAGTACCATGGTGGCCACGTGTCCTGCTACTGTGTGTCACTAGTACCATGGTGGCCACGTGTCCTGTTACTGTGTGTCACTAGTACCATGGTGGCCACGTGTCCTGCTGCTGTGTGTCACTAGTACCATGGTGGCCACGTGTCCTGCTACTGTGTGTCACTAGTACCATGGTGGCCACGTGTCCTGCTACTGTGTGTCACTAGTACCATGGTGGCCACGTGTCCTGTTACTGTGTGTCACTAGTACCATGGTGGCCACGTGTCCTGCTACTGTGTGTCACTAGTACCATGGTGGCCACGTGTCCTGTTGCTGTGTGTCACTAGTACCATGGTGGCCACGTGTCCTGCTACTGTGTGTCACTAGTACCATGGTGGCCACGTGTCCTGCTACTGTGTGTCACTAGTACCATGGTGGCCACGTGTCCTGTTACTGTGTGTCACTAGTACCATGGTGGCCACGTGTCCTGTTACTGTGTGTCACTAGTACCATGGTGGCCACGTGTCCTGCTACTGTGTGTCACTAGTACCATGGTGGCCACGTGTCCTGCTACTGTGTGTCACTAGTACCATGGTGGCCACGTGACCTGCTACTGTGTGTCACTAGTACCATGGTGGCCACGTGTCCTGCTACTCTGTGTCACTAGTACCATGGTGGCCACGTGTCCTGTTACTGTGTGTCACTAGTACCATGGTGGCCACGTGTCCTGCTACTGTGTGTCACTAGTACCATGGTGGCCACGTGTCCTGCTACTGTGTGTCACTAGTACCATGGTGGCCACGTGTCCTGTTACTGTGTGTCACTAGTACCATGGTGGCCACGTGTCCTGCTACTGTGTCACTAGTACCATGGTGGCCACGTGTCCTGCTACTGTGTGTCACTAGTACCATGGTGGCCACGTGTCCTGCTACTGTGTGTCACTAGTACCATGGTGGCTACTGTGTGTCACTAGTACCATGGTGGCCACGTGTCCTGCAACTGTGTGTCACTAGTACCATGGTGGCCACGTGTCCTGCTACTGTGTGTCACTAGTACCATGGTGGCCACGTGTCCTGCTACTGTGTGTCACTAGTACCATGGTGGCCACGTGTCCTGCTACTGTGTGTCACTAGTACCATGGTGGCCACGTGTCCTGCTACTGTGTGTCACTTGTACCATGGTGGCCACGTGTCCTGCTACTGTGTGTCACTAGTACCATGGTGGCCACGTGTCCTGCTACTGTGTGTCACTAGTACCATGGTGGCCACGTGTCCTGCTACTGTGTGTCACTTGTACCATGGTGGCCACGTGTCCTGCTACTGTGTGTCACTAGTACCATGGTGGCCACGTGTCCTGCTACTGTGTGTCACTAGTACCATGGTGGCCACGTGTCCTGTTACTGTGTGTCACTAGTACCATGGTGGCCACGTGTCCTGTTACTGTGTGTCACTAGTACCATGGTGGCCACGTGTATGTTACTATGTGTCACTAGTACCATGGTGGCCACGTGTCCTGCTACTGTGTGTCACTAGTACCATGGTGGCCACGTGTCCTGTTACTGTGTGTCACTAGTACCATGGTGGCCACGTGTCCTGCTACTGTGTGTCACTAGTACCATGGTGGCCACGTGTCCTGCTACTGTGTGTCACTAGTACCATGGTGGCCACGTGTCCTGTTACTGTGTGTCACTAGTACCATGGTGGCCACGTGTCCTGTTACTGTGTGTCACTAGTACCATGGTGGCCACGTGTCCTGTTACTGTGTGTCACTAGTACCATGGTGGCCACGTGTACTGTTACTGTGTGTCACTAGTACCATGGTGGCCACGTGTCCTGCTACTGTGTGTCACTAGTACCATGGTGGCCACGTGTCCTGCTACTGTGTGTCACTAGTACCATGGTGGCCACGTGTCCTGCTACTGTGTGTCCCTAGTACCATGGTGGCCACGTGTCCTGTTACTGTGTGTCCCTAGTACCATGGTGGCCACGTGTCCTGTTACTGTGTGTCACTAGTACCATGGTGGCCACGTGTCCTGCTACTGTGTGTCACTAGTACCATGGTGGCCACGTGTCCTGCTACTGTGTGTCACTAGTACCATGGTGGCCACGTGTCCTGCTACTGAGTGTCACTAGTACCATGGTGGCCACGTGTCCTGCTACTGTGTGTCACTAGTACCATGGTGGCCACGTGTCCTGTTACTGTGTGTCCCTAGTACCATGGTGGTCACGTGTCCTGTTACTGTGTGTCCCTAGTACCATGGTGGCCACGTGTCCTGTTACTGTGTGTCCCTAGTACCATGGTGGCCACGTGTCCTGCTACTGTGTGTCCCTAGAAACATGGTGGCCACGTGTATGCTATTGTGTGTCACTAACATATGTAACAGATCTAGTGTTGTATTATTTGCATCAGTTCTTGTGTTGTATTATATTCGTTACCCTGACGTATGGTGCTTGCCTGGATGTAGATGTGAGTTCTTTCATAACAAATTCTAGTAAATCCGTCAACTTTAAGCTAAAAGTCTAGATGGACCTTCTGAGGAAGGGACTGCTTACTTTACACGTTGAGTGTAGTAAGCAGCTCATTCCCTACTCTAGAGACCATAGAAAAATTATGAAGGCGCGAGCAAACGCCGAGACCTCTAACGTTTGAAATCCCTACCACTGAGCCGTCGACCTTAGAGGGGAGTGCGCTCTAAGAAATAAAATCTGGGCTGCCGTGAGGTACGTTTGTTTTCGTCCGGCTCCTGCAGTTGTTGTCAACCCGGCGTGGTGTGTGGAGCTGGGTGTCGCTGCTGACGTTGCTTGCGTCTCGTGTATCTCCTTCGGGGTCCCCCTGGGGCCGTGACGGTCTGCATTCATGGGTGGGGGGGGACCCTGTCACCAGGCAGGCCTCAATTGACCTGGAGTTTTCCGGGAATGCTTCTTACCACGCAGTAGAGGTGGTGTTACTTCATATGCTACTTGTCCCTGTGGAGTCTGTGTGTGGGGTGCCGTTGCTTGCTGGGAGGCCGGCGATTGTCAAGTTCGGCTCCTCGGTGATTTACCCAGATCTCGTCGCGCGCCAGATAAGGTATTTGGATAGAACGTTTTGTGCTAGAGATAGGGGGAACAGGTTAAGGGTTTGCTATCCCGGAGCTGGTATTGGTGATATTATAAACAATATGAATAATATTATGGCTGGAAATGAGAACAATCCTGTTATTTGCATTAGCGCGGGAG
The DNA here is from genome assembly GCF_040958095.1 of Procambarus clarkii. Lineage (NCBI taxonomy): Eukaryota > Metazoa > Arthropoda > Malacostraca > Decapoda > Cambaridae > Procambarus > Procambarus clarkii. Next base: position 2,520,638 of record NC_091237.1, read on the forward strand.
GAAATGATGTTGGTCGAGTTAGGAGTGAGGAACTGAGTCAGAGGTATAAAACAGCATTTGAATTAGTTAGAAGCAAAGGAGGAATCCCGATCATATGTGGCATTCTTCCAAGAAGGGGAGTGGGAAATGAATGGATGTCGTGGGCACTTGGTGTCAATTACCGGCTGTAAAGATATTGCAAATCAAATGCAATATCTTTCATAGACAACTGGGAACACTTCTATGGAAGAAATGAAATGTATGCTCGCGATGGGGTGCATCTATCGAGGGCTGGGGTTGTTATTGTTGCGAACTCGTTGGAACCAGTGGTTAGAGGCGTTTGTTTGGGTTTAAACTGTTAGTAGATAGTGGTATGGGAATCGATTTGGAGGAAGGAGGTAATAAAGGTATGTGTTTGTGGGAGAAAACAATTGGCAAAATGATCAAAAAAAGAGAAGGGCCTAAAATAACAATTCACTTAGGGTATATTACACAAACACTAGAAATCTAAGAAATAAAATAAACGATTTAAATGCTCTTGTCTGCACAGAAAAAATAGATATTATTGCACTTACCGAAACGTGGATGAATGTAGAAAATAGAGAACTATTAGCTGAATATCAAATAAATGGATTTAAACTATTTCACCCAAATAGAGAGGAGGGGGAGTAGCCATATTTGCAAGGGACAATTTGAAATGTAGTCTCAAAGAGGGAATCAAAACTGAGCCACAAACAGAAACTATTTGGATAGAATTAAACGAAAAAGCAAATAATATTATAATAGGAGTTATATATAGGCCACCATATTTAGACAGAATGGAAGCAAAGCATCTATTGGATGAAATATCTAGAGCATCTAGATCTAACAGCGTTTATGTCATGGGTGACTTTAATTTTAGTGGAATTAACTGGTTAAACAAAACAGGGAATAATGAAGCAGTAGATTTTCTAGAATTAATTGATGATTGCTTTCTTACGCAACACATTAAGGAACCAACGCGGGGAAATAATATTTTAGATTTAGTGTTAACTAACAGGGAAACACAAATTAAAGACATAGAAATAGGGAGTGAGCTAGGGAATAGTCATCATAAAGAAATCAGATTTAGCATAGAATGGAATAGATCTGTAGGAGAAAATTCTGTTAAAGTGCCTGATTTTCGAAAAGCTGATTTCAATAGCCTAAAAAAATTTTTGGGTCAAATAGATTGGAAAGTCTTGGGTATGGGTTGTGGGCCGGTTTTGGAGCTAGACGTTAACCCAGAGATAGGTGACGTAAAAGGGGTTTTCAATGTGGATTCAAAATATATCCTTTTTAAAAATATTCTAACCAAAGCCCAGGAATGTAGTATACCATATAAATTGAATAGATCGAATATGAATGATCCAAAGTGGATAACAAAGGATCTGAAAAACCTTATAGGTAAAAAGAGAGCTTGGTACAAAAGGATTAAGAATGGGGAAATCTTTTTAGAACAGGATTGCGTACAACTGGTTAGAAGTGTTAAAAAAGAGATAAGGAAAGCAAAAAGAAACTATGAAGTTTGCATAGCAGAGCAAGCAAAAACAAATCCTAAAGGGTTTTCCCAGTTATACTGGACAAAGATTAGGGAAAGGATAGGTCCATTAAAAACTGAGACAGGTCAAATAACAGATAATGATGAAGAGATGAGTAGTATTTTTAATAAATATTTTGTATCTGTATTTACTAAAGAGGAACGTAACAATATGCCTTCAGCCGAACAAGTCTATGTGGGTGGGGACGAGGACAGGTTGACTAGTTTAGCAGTTATCAGGGAGGATGTTTTTGAACAAATAGTTAAACTCAAACCAAACAAATCCCCAGGGCCGGATGAAGTGTTTGCCAGGGTGCTTAAAGAATGCAAAGAGGAGCTTTCCGAGCCACTGTCTACCATATTTAATAAATCACTACAGTCAGGCAGAGTGCCAGAGTTATGGAAAGTTGCTAATGTGATACCAGTTTTTAAGAAAGGAGATAGATCACTTGCGTCAAACTATCGACCAATTAGCAAAACGTCTATTGTGGGAAAAATACTTGAATCGATAATTACAAATAAAATTCGTCTTCAGCTTGAAAAACACAAATTAGTAAATGAGTCGCAACATGGTTTTACAAATGGCCGTTCATGTTTAACAAATTTGCTATCTTTTTATTCCAGCATAGTTGAGGCAGTTGATAGTGCTAAGGATTGCGATGTTGTGTACCTTGAGTTTAGCAAAGCTTTTGATACAGTGCCACATGAAAGACTGATTAAAAAGATAGAGGCTCATGGTATTGGGGGTGCTATATTAAGTTGGATTAGGGCATGGCTATTCCAAAGGAAACTGAGAGTTAGCATAAATGGGGATAAGTCAGAGTGGGAAAATGTTGTAAGTGGAGTGCCTCAGGGCTCTGTCCTGGGACCTCTGTTGTTTATAATATATATCAATGATTTAGATTCAGGTTTGAGTAGCAACATTTGCAAATTTACCAATGATACAAAAATCGGCAGGGAAAATAACACGGAAGAAGACTCACTATCACTTCAAGTTGATCTAAATAGGGTTTTGAAATGGTCGAAGGATTGGCAGATGCAGTTTAATGCTGATAAATGTAAAGTTTTGAGGCTAGGTAATGATGATAGAGTTACAAGATACGAGCTAGATGGTGTTGAGATTGCGAAGTCGGATTGCGAAAGGAGTCTGGGAGTTATGATAAGTAAGAATTTAAAACAAAAGGATCAATGCATGAATGTTTGTAATAAGGTAAATAGGACACTGGGATTTATTAATCGAAGCGTTAGTAACAAGACACCTGGTGTGGTTCTTCAGCTATATCTTGCTCTGGTTAGGCCCCATTTAGATTATGCAGTTCAGTTTTTGTCGCCTTACTATAGATTGGATATAAATTCACTTGAACGTGTCCAGCGTAGGATGACTAAGTTAATTCCCCACATTAGAAATCTTTTCATATGAAGAAAGCATAACAAAGCTTAATCTGCATTCATTCGAAAGGCGAAGAGTAAGGGGTGACATGATAGAGGTTTACAAGTGGATGAATGGACATAACAAAGGAGATATTAATAAGGTATTAAAAGTATCAATACAAGACACCACACGAAACAATGGATATAAATTGGATAAGTTTAGATTTAGGAAAGACTTGGGTAAATACTGGTTCAGTAACAGGGTTGTTGATTTGTGGAACCAATTGCCACGTAACGTGGTGGAGGTGGGGTCCCTCGATTGTTTCAAGCGCGGGTTGGAGAAGTAAGAACATAAGAACATAAGAACAAAGGTAACTGCAGAAGGCCTATTGGCCCATACGAGGCAGCTCCTATTCTATAACCACCCAATCCCACTCATATACTTGTCCAACCCGTGCTTGAAACAATCGAGGGACCCCACCTCCACAATGTTACGCGGCAATTGGTTCCACAAATCAACAACCCTGTTACTGAACCAGTATTTACCCAAGTCTTTCCTAAATCTAAACTTATCCAATTTATATCCATTGTTTCGTGTTCTGTCCTGTGTTGATACTTTTAATACCCTATTAATATCCCCCCGGTTATGTCCATTCATCCACTTGTAAACCTCTATCATGTCACCCCTAACTCTTCGCCTTTCCAGTGAATGCAACTTAAGCTTTGTTAATCTTTCTTCATATGAAAGATTTCTAATTTGGGGAATTAACTTAGTCATCCTACGCTGGACACGTTCAAGTGAATTTATATCCATTCTATAATATGGCGACCAAAACTGAACTGCATAATCTAAATGGGGCCTAACTAGAGCAAGATATAGCTTGAGAACCACACCAGGTGTCTTGTTACTAACGCTGCGATTAATAAATCCAAGTGTCCGATTTGCCTTATTACGAACATTTATGCATTGATCCTTTTGTTTTAAATTCTTACTAATCATAACTCCCAGATCCCTTTCGCAATCTGACTTCGCAATCTCAACACCATCTAGCTCGTATCTTGTAACTCTATCATCATTACCTAACCTCAGAACTTTACATTTATCAGCATTAAACTGCATCTGCCAATCCTTTGACCATTTCAAAACCCTATCTAGATCACATAAGAACATAAGAACATAAGAACAAAGGTAACTGCAGAAGGCCTATTGGCCCATACGAGGCAGCTCCTATTCTATAACCACCCAATCCCACTCATATACTTGTCCAACCCGTGCTTGAAACAATCGAGGGACCCCACCTCCACAATGTTACGCGGCAATTGGTTCCACAAATCAACAACCCTGTTACTGAACCAGTATTTACCCAAGTCTTTCCTAAATCTAAACTTATCCAATTTATATCCATTGTTTCGTGTTCTGTCCTGTGTTGATACTTTTAATACCCTATTAATATCCCCCCGGTTATGTCCATTCATCCACTTGTAAACCTCTATCATGTCACCCCTAACTCTTCGCCTTTCCAGTGAATGCAACTTAAGCTTTGTTAATCTTTCTTCATATGAAAGATTTCTAATTTGGGGAATTAACGTAGTCATCCTACGCTGGACACGTTCAAGTGAATTTATATCCATTCTATAATATGGCGACCAAAACTGAACTGCATAATCTAAATGGGGTCTAACTAGAGCAAGATATAGCTTGAGAACCACACCAGGTGTCTTGTTACTAACGCTGCGATTAATAAATCCAAGTGTCCGATTTGCCTTATCAACTTGAAGTGATAGTGAGTCCTCCTCCGAATTAATTTCCCTACCGATTTTCGTATCATCGGCAAATTTGCAAATGTTGCTACTCAAACCTGAATCTAAATCATTTATATATATTATAAACAACAGAGGTCCCAGGACAGAGCCTTGAGGCACTCCACTTACAACATTTTCCCACTCTGACTTGATTCCATTTATACTAACTCTCTGTTTCCTTTGGTATAGCCATGCCCTAATCCAGCTTAATATAGCACCCCCAATACCATGAGACTCTATTTTTTTAATCAGTCTTTCATGTGGCACTGTATCAAAAGCTTTGCTAAAGTCAAGGTATACAACATCGCAATCCTTACCACTATCAACTGCCTCAACAATGCTAGAATAAAAAGATAACAAATTTGTTAAACATGAACGGCCATTTATAAAACCATGTTGCGACTCAATTATTAATTTATGTTTTTCAAGATGAAGACGAATTTTATTTGCTATTATAGATTCGAGTAACTTTCCCACAATAGACGTTAGGCTAATTGGTCGATAGTTAGACGCAAGTGATCTATCTCCTTTCTTAAAAACTGGTATCACATTAGCAACTTTCCAAAACTCTGGCACTCTGCCTGACTCTATTGATTTATTAAATATGGTTGACAGTGGGTCACAAAGCTCCTCTTTGCATTCTTTAAGCACCCTAGCAAACACTTCATCCGGCCCTGGGGATTTGTTTGGTTTGAGTTTTACTATTTGTTTAAGAACATCCTCCCTGGTAACTGCTAAACTCGTCAACCTGTCCTCGTCCCCACCCACATAGACTTGTTCGGCTGAAGGCATATTGTTAAGTTCCTCTTTAGTAAATACAGATACAAAATATTTATTAAAAATACTACTCATCTCTTCATCACTATCTGTTATTTGACCTGTCTCAGTTTTTAATGGACCTATCCTTTCCCTAGTCTTAGTACGATATAACTGAAAAAACCCTTTAGGATTTGTCTTTGCTTGCCCTGCTATGCAAACTTCATAGTTTCTTTTTGCTTTCCTTATCTCTTTTTTAACATTTCTAACCAGTTGTACGAATTCCTGTTCTAAAGTGACCTCCCCATTTTTAATCCTTTTGTACCAAGCTCTCTTTTTACCTATAAGGTTCTTCAAATTCTTTGTTATCCACTTTGGGTCATTAGTATACGATCTATTCAATTTGTATGGTATACTACGTTCCTGTGCTTTGTTTAGAATATTCTTAAATAAGTTATATATTGAATCCACATCGAAATCCCCATTTAAGTCACCTATCGCTGGGTTCATGTCTCGCTCCAAGACCGGCCCAAACCCCATACCCAAGCCTTTCCAATCAATTTGACCCAAAAAATTTCTTAGGCTATTAAAATCAGCTTTTCGAAAATCTGGCACTTTAACAGAATTTTCTCCTACTGGTCTATTCCATTCTATGCTAAATCTGATTTCTTTGTGATCACTGCTCCCTAGCTCACTCCCTATTTCGATGTCATTAATTTGCGTTTCCCTGTTAGTTAACACTAAATCTAAAATATTATTTTCCCGTGTTGGTTCCTTAATGTGTTGCGTAAGAAAGCAATCGTCAATTAATTCTAGAAAATCTTCTGCTTCACTATTCCCTGTTTTGTTCAACCAGTTTATTCCGCTAAAATTAAAGTCACCCATGACATAAATACTGTTAGATCTAGATGCTCTAGATATTTCATCCCATAGATGCTTTGCTTCTATGGGATGAAATATATCCACCCAATCCCATATATGAGTGGGATTGGGTGGTTATAGATAGGAGCTGCCTCGTATGGGCCAATAGGCATTCTGCAGTTACCTTTGTTCTTATGTTCTTATGTATCAAAAGATTTGCTAAAGTCAAGGTACACAACATCACAATCCTTACCACTATCAACTGCCTCAACTATGCTGGAATAAAAGATAGCAAATTTGTTAAACATGAACTTTTATTTGTAAAACCATGTTGCGACTCATTTATTAATTTATGTTTTTCAAGATGAAGACGAATTGTATTTGCAATTAACGATTCAAGTAACTTTCCCACAATAGACGTTAGGCTAATTGGCCGATAGTTTGACACAAGTGATCTATCTCCTTTCTTAAAAATTTGTACAACATTAGCTACCTTCCATGACTCAGGCACTCTGCCTAACTCTATTGATATATTAAATATGGTAGACAGTGGCTCCGAAAGCTCCTCTTTGCATTCTTTAAGCACCCTGGCAAACACTTCATCCGGCCCTGGAGATTTGTTTGATTTGAGTTTAACTATTTGTTTAATTACATCCTCGCTGGTAACTGTCAACCTGTCCTCGTCCCCACCCACATAAACTTGTTCGGCTGAAGGCATATTGTTAAGATCCTCTTAAGTAAATACAGATATGAAATATTTATTAAAAATACTACTCATCTCCTCGTCATTATCTGAAATTTGACCTGTCTTAGTTTTTAATGGACCTATCCTTTCCATTGTCTTAGTTCGATATAACTGAAAAAACTCTTTAGGATTTGTCTTTGCTTGCCCTGCTATGCGAACTTCATAGTTTCTTTTTGCTTTCCTTATATCTTTTTTACATGTTTAACCAGTTGTACGAATTCCTGTTCTAAACTGACTTCCCCATTCTTAATCCTTTTGTACCAAGCTCTCTTTTTACCTATAAGGTTCTTCAAATTCTTCGTTATCAATTTTGGGTCATTAGTATTCGATCTATTCAATTTGTACGGTATACTATGTTCCTGTGCTTTGTTTAGAATATTCTTAAATTAGTTATATATTGAATCCACATCGAAATCCCCTTTTATGTCACCTATCACTGGCTTCATGTCCCGCTCCAAAACCGGCCCATCCCCCCATGCCCAAGAATTTCCAATCTATTTGACCAAAAAAATTTCTTAGGCAACTAAAATAAGTTTTTAAAAAATCTGGCCCTTTAACATAATTTTCTCCTACAGGTCTATTCCATTCTATGCTAAATCTGATTTTTTTGTGATCACTGTTCCCTAGCTCACTCCCTATTTCGATGCCATTAATTTGTGTTTCCCTGTTAGTTAACACTAAATCTAAAATATTTTTTTCCCGCGTTGGTTCTTTAATGTGTTGCGTAAGAAAGCAATCATCAATTAAGTCTAGAAAATCTTCTGCTTCACTATTCCCTGTTTTGTTCAACCAGTTTATTCCACTAAAATTAAAGTCACCCATGACATAAATACTGTTAGATCTAGATGCTCTAGATATTTCATCTCATAGATGCTTTGCTTCCACTCTGTCTAAATTTGGTGGCCTATATATAACTCCTATTATAATATTATTTGCTTTTTCGTTTAATTCTATCCAAATAGTTTCTGTGTGTGGCTCAGTTTTGATTCCTTCTTTGAGACTACATTTCAAATTGTCCCTAACATATATGGCTACTCCCCCTCCTCGTCTAATATATCGATCTGTGTGAAATAGTTTAAATCCATTTATTTGATATTCAGCTAATAGTTCTCTATTTTCTACATTCATCCACGTTTCGGTAAGTGCAATAATATCTATTTTTTCTGTGCAGACAAGAGTATTTAATTCGTTTATTTTATTTCTTAGACTTCTACTGTTATTTATTTATTAATTTATTTATTTTTTATTTATTTATTTATATACAAGAATATAAATTGGGTTTGAGAGAATACATTGCATAGTATTTACAATATTATAAAGCCACTAGTACACGCAGCGTTTCGGGCAGGTCCTTAATTTAACAGATAATTTTAAGTAGGTAAATTTTAGCAGAATTAATAAAATGATAACAGATACATGGCAAGAAAAAAATGAGATGAGAGAGATTAGTAAGTATAGTAAAACACATTGTTATATTAAAGCTCTGATTGATTACATTGACAACTTGATTGGTAATTTAAACAAGAATAATAGACACCATACAGCAGATTGATAGCACATATAAGAAGACAGCAATGATCACAATGGTAAAGATGTTCAGATTGGGTACATAAGGATTGGGAGATTGAGTAGCAATGTTTTAATTGATCTTGAGTATCTTTAAATCTCAATCTTGAGTAATTTTAAAGCAGAAGGTAAAAAACTATGGAGATGAAATCAGGTACTTTTTATTTTTATTTTTGAATGACGCAAAAGTTGGACAGCTTTTCAATTCATTAGGGAGTGAGTTCCATAGACTAGGTCCCTTGATTTGCATAGAGTGTTTACACAGATTAAGTTTGACTCTGGGGATATCAAAAAGATATTTATTTCTGGTGTGGTGATAATGGGTCCTATTACATCTGTCCAGGAAGAGTTTCAGAGCAGGATTTGCATTTAAGAACAGGGTTTTGTAAATGTAATTGACACAAGAGAATTTGTGGAGTGAGATTATGTTTAGCATGTTTAGGGAGTTAAACAAGGGGCCTGAGTGTTGTCTGAAAGCAGAATTTGTTATTATTCTGATAGCAGATTTTTGCTGGGTGATGATGGACTTGAGGTGGTTTGCAGTGGTTGAACCCCATGCACAGATACCATAATTAAGATAGGGATAGATTAGTGCATAATTATGTTAGGTACATAATATCTGATTTTGGAGAGTATACCAACTGTTTTAGAGACTTTCTTAGTTATGTGTTGTATGTGGGTGCTGAAGTTGATACTCTTGTCTAGGAATAGGCCAAGAAACTTTCCCTCATTTTAATTGCTAATGTTTACATTATCTATCTGAAGCTGAATTGCATTTGTAGATTTGCTTCCAAATAAGATGCAGTAGGTCTTTTCTATGTTAAGTGTTAGTTTGTTGGTTGACATCCATAAGTGGACTTTTTATAGTTCATTATTAACAACATTATTTAGAGTATGTGGGTTGGGGTTAGAGTAGATGAGGGTAGTATCATCAGCAAACAAAATTGGTTTCAGAATGTTAGAGTCATTAGGCAGATCATTGATGTATATAAGAAATAGGAGAGGTCCCAAGATGCTGCCCTATGGGACTCCAACGGTTATTGGTAGAGTGGGAGAGGTTATATTATTGATGGTTACACATTAGTGTCTATTTCTAAGATAGGATTGGATATAGTCCAGTGCATGGCCCTGGATTCCATAATGATGGAGTTTACGTAAGAGGTAATTGTGAGTAACAGTATCAAAGGCCTTTCTCAGGTCAATGAAGAGTCCAATCGGAAACTCATTTTTGTCAAAGGCTGAGTAAATTATATCAAGGAGACTAATAATTGCATCGTTGGTACTCTTTTGGGAGTGGAAGCCAAACTGACAGGGGCTAAGAATGTCGAATTTTACGAGATAGGAGTAGAGCTGCTTGGTGATAATTTTTCAAACATTTTTGATAGTATGGGTAGGTTTGATATTGGTCTATAATTGTTTATGTCTGCCGGATTACCTCCTTTATGAACTGGCGTTACTCTTGCTTTTTTAAGGATATCAGGGAAGGTATGACACTCAAGGGATTTGTTGAATAGCAGAGCTATAGGTGGCGCAAGGGCATGGGAGGCGCTCTTGTATACAATGGATGGGATTTCACTGATGTTCCCATCTTTGGTTTTTAGTGAGTGTATGATGGACACAACATCTGTCGGGCTGACTGGTGAGAGGAGAAGAGAGTTTGGATAGCTGCCTGAGAGATATGTGTTGATATGTGTCTGAGTCTGTGGGATTTTACTGGCAAGGTTAGCACCAACCGATGAAAAGAAGCTATTAAATTCATTTGCCATTTCTAATTCAGTTGACGGTGTAAAGCCATCCTTAGAGAGTGTTATCTGGTTGTGGGAGTGTTGTTTAGTTCCTAGGATATTAGAGATGGTATTCCATGTGCTTTTCATGTTGCCTTTTGCTTCTTTGAATATAGTCTCATAATATGAAAGTTTAGCTTTTCTTATGATACTGGTAAGCACTGATGAGTATCTTTTAACTACTTCCTTTGTAATTAGGCCAATCCTAAATTTCTTTTCATATTCATGTTTTTTGTTGATTGAGTTGATTATGCCACTTGTGAGCCACGGATTGTTTTTCTTTTGTCAGTTACTTGTTTGGTAAGGAGGGGACAGTGAGTGTTGTAGAGGCTTTGAATTTTGGAGAGAAAGTGGGTAGTTAATGAGTTTATATCCTGTGTATTATTGAATTCAGATTCCCAGTTAATAGTGTGAAGTGCATTAGAGAGAGATTGCCTAAACCTGATTCACTGTGTAGCCTGAATGAGAGTTTCATGCTTTCTGGTGGTATTGTGTCAATGTTTGCTATGAGGAAGGTAGGATAGTGGTCAGTTGTTCTATCATAGATTACCCCAGATGTAAGGGGAGCTGTTATATTAGTCCATAAGTGATCCAAGGTAGTGACAGATGTTTGAGTGACTCGGGTGGGCTTGGTGATTGTGGGGATTAGCATACAAGAGTGCATGCTGTTACGGAAATAGTCAACTTGAGGGTTGTTTTGAAGACCCAGGTCAATATTGAAATCACCTCCTAGAATGATGTGATTTTTGTTGAGATTGTTATTTAAGATAAGATTCCTTACGTTGTCTGAGAATGAAGCTATGTTTGTATTAGGAAATCTATAGATGGTACCGATAGTCAGGGAGGATTTAAGGGATTTACTGGAGAACTTGGCAAAGGTATATTTACAATAGTCGTCTCTGTTACTAATGACACTATTGCAGATGACGGTATCTTTGTAATATATTGCTTTGCCACCTCCTTTTTTATTAGGCATGCAGTTATGAATGGCTTTATAACCAGCTAAATTGTAGAGTTGGGTATAGTCTTTACTTAGCCAAGTTTCTGTTAAAATGATGAATGATAAATTAGTACCCAGTGTTGTGAGTAGTGCATTTATATCATCAAAATGTTTACCAAGTGACCTAACATTTTGGTTGTAAACTGATAAGCAGGTGCTATTTAGGAGTTTGTTTTTTGCAAGATTTGCTGTGTAATACCTGCAATAATGATGATCAATGTACTGATTTGTGTGAGTATCATTTGTGTGAGTCAGTATCAGTGTGAGTATTGAGTGATATCACAATATCACCAGTTAGTGTAATATACCCTAAGTGAATTGTTATTTTGAGGCCCTTCTCTTTCCCTGATCATTTTGCCAACTCCTTCTAACACAAACACATACTTTTATTACCTCCTTCCAAATCAATTCCCATACCACTATCTACTAACAGTTTAAGCCCAAACAAACACCTCTAAACACTGGTTCCAACGAGTTCGCAACAACAACAACCCCAGCCCTCGATAGATGCACCCCATCACGAGCATACAGCTAATTTCTTCCATAGAAGTGTTCCCAGTTGTCTATGAAAGATATTGCATTTGATTTGCAATATCTTTCCAGCCGGCAATTGACACCAAGAGCCCTGGACATCCATTCATTTTCCACTCCCTTTCTTGGAAGAATGCCACATATGATCGGGATTCCTCCCTTGTTCCTAATTAATTCTATGGCTGTCTTGAATCTCTGTATTAGTTCTTCACTCCTAACTCGCCCAACATCATTACCCCCTGCACTAATACAAATAATGGGTTTGTTCCCATTTTCCGTCATAATATCATTCATGTTTCCAACAATATCACCAATTCCAGCTCCCGGAGAGCAAACCCTTAACCTGTTCGCCGTATCTCTGGCACAAAACGTTTTGTCTAAATACCTCACCTGGGAATCTCCCACAACCAAAGTTCGCTTCGTTTCTCCCGTTTCCTTTCGAGCACTTTGAGGGACCTGCGCTTCAATGCTCCTCGTTGAACTACAGGTTCACCACAGCACTCGTCCTCTAATACGTCAAATGCGTTAGAAGTCCTTAGGCTATTAGTTGTCGGTTTTGCCAAGGTCTTCTTATGACCCCTGTCCTTTACATCATGCCAAGACGAGGTCTTTTTAATACTGGTCTCCTCCTTTGTTTCTGCCTGATGTTGTTTTAGCTGTCGTACCTCCTCACGTAGCGAATCCAACTCTGTCCTCAGAGCTCCAACTAGATTCATCAGTTCCTTCACTAATCCTTCCATTATTGCTGTAATAATATTACTACAATCGGAGCTCCAGCTAACACACCCTCTCACTCTAACTCTAATTGCAACTATCATCATTACCTAGCCTCAAAACTTTACATTTATCAGCATTAAACTGCATCTGCCAATTATTTGACCATTTTAAAACCCTATTTAGATCAACTTGAAGTGATAGTGAGTCTTCTTCCGTGTTATTTTCCGTGCCGATTTTTGCACCATCGGCAAATTTGCTAATGTTGCTACTCAAACCTGAATCTAAATCATTCATATATATTATAAACAACAGAGGTCCCAGGACAGAGCCTTGAGGCACTTCACTTACAATATTTTCCCACTCTGACTTAACTCCATTTATACTAACTCTCTGTTTTCTTTGGTATAGCCATGCCCTAATCCAGCTTAATATAGCACCCCCAATACCATGAGCCTCTATCTTTTTAATCAGTCTTTCATGTGGCACTGTATCAAAAGCTTTGCTAAAGTCAAGGTACACAACATCACAATCCTTACCACTATCAACTGCCTCAACTATGCTGGAATAAAAAGATAACAAATTTGTTAAACATGGAAGGCAATTTGTAAAACCATGTTGCGACTCATTTATTAATTTATGTTTTTAAAGATGAAGACAAATTTTATTTGCAATAATCGATTCAAGTAACTTTCCCACAAAGAGCCGTTAGGCTAATTGGCCGATAGTTTGACCCAAGTGATCTATCCCCTTTCTTAAAAATTGGTATCACATTAGCAACCTTCCATGACTCTGGCACTCTGCCTAACTCTATTGATTTATTAAATATGGTAGACAGTGGCTCGGAAAGCTCCTCTTTGCATTCTTTAAGCACCCTGGCAAACACTTCATCCGGCCCTGGGGATTTGTTTGGTTTGAGTTTAACTATTTGTTCAAATACATCCTCCCTGGTAACTGCTAAACTAGTCAAACTGTTCTCGTCCCCACCCACATAGACTTGTTCGGCTGAAGGCATATTGTTACGTTCCTCTTTAGTATATATAGATATAAAAAAAATTATTAAAAATACTACTCATCTCTTCATCATTATCTGTTATTTGACCTGTCTCAGTTTTTAATGGACCTATCCTTTCCCTAATCTTTGTCCGGTATAACTGGAAAAACCCTTTAGGATTTGTCTTTGCTTGCCCTGCTATGCGAACGTCATAGCTTCATTTTGCTTTCCTTATCTCTTTTTTAGTATTTCTAACCAGTTGTACGAATTCCTGTTCTAAGCTGACTTCCCCATTCTTAATCCTTTTGTACCACGCTCTCTTTTTACCTATAAGGTTCTTCAGATCTTTTGTTATCCACTTATGATCATTAGTATTCGACCTATTCAATTTATATGGTATACTACGTTCCTGGGCTTTGTTTAGAATATTTTATAATAGGTTATATTTTGAATCCACATCGAAAACCCCTTTACGTCACCTATCGCTGGGTTCACGTCCAGCTCCAATAGCGGCCCACACCCCATACCCAAGACTTTCCAATCTATTTGACCCAAAAATTTTCTTAGGCTATTGAAATCAACTTTTCGAAAATCAGGCACTCCTTCAGATCTATTCCATTCTATGCTAAATCTTATTTTTTTATGATCACTGTACCCTAGCTTACTCCCTATTTCGATGGCGTTAATTTGTGTTTCCCTGTTAGTTAACACTAAATCTAAAATATTATTTTCTCGTGTTGGTTCCTTAATGTGGTGCATAGAAAAGCAATCGTCAATTAATTCTAGAAAATCTTCTGCTTCATTATTCCCTGTTTTTTTTCAACCAGTTTATTCCACTAAAATTAAAGTCACCCATGACAAAAATATTGTTAGATCTAGATGCTCTAGATATTTCATCCCATAGATGCTTTGCTTCCATTCTGTTTAAATTTGGTGGCTTATATATAACTCCTATTATAATATTATTTGCTTTTTCGTTTAATTCTATCCAAGTTGTTTCTGTGTGTGGCTCAGTTTTGATTCCTTCTTTGAGACTACATTCAAATTGTCCCTAACATATATGGCTACTTCCCTTCCTCGTCTAATATATCTATCTGTGTGAAATAGTTCGTCTAATATATCTATCTGTATGAAATAGTTCGTCTAATATATCTATCTGTGTGAAATAGTTCGTCTAATATATCTATCTGTGTGAAATAGTTCGTCTAATATATCTATCTGTGTGAAATAGAAATATAAACGATACAGCTCAATCCCAATGCCATGTTACCCAAAATAAATAAACCAAAAATGAAAATAAATCGAAATCTATTAAAATTCAATTTATCATTGCAATCGGAAATATTTAAATGGAATTGTAACATATTTAGGATAACGTGTCTTGCTATTACATGCAACAGATGGCGCTCTTTTTCAAAAAAGCATGTTTTTGCCTGTCACATGTGTTGCAATTATATAGTAAGTATATATATATATAAACATGCACGTAATTAAATGGAATGTTGTGTGAAAATTTCAAAGCAATCAGTGAAGAACTTTCGGAGATTAGCGATTTTGAACAAACGAACATTTCCATTTTTATTTATATAGATAAGTATAAGTATAGTTAGGTACACATATAACTATAGGTATAGTTATATTCACATATAACTATATGTATAGTTTTATATCCATATGACTATAGTTATAGTTATACTCATATGCTTATAGTTATGGTTATATACTCCTATGATTATAGTTATACTTATATACACATATAACTAAGGTTATAGTTATACGTGTGTAGTTATAAACACAATAACTTATGTGTTGTTTTACACAATATAGCTCAAGTGGTGTATTATACACAGTAGCTCTAGTGATGTATTACACACAGTAGCTCTAGTGATGTATTACACACAATATAGCTCAAGTGGTGTATTATACACAGTAGCTCTAGTGATGTATTACACACAATATAGCTCAAGTGCAGTATTATACACAATCGATTTTATGTTGTATTACACGCAATAGCTCTTGTGTTGTATTACAGACACCAGCTCTAGTGTTGTATTACAGACACCAGCTCTTGTGTTGTATTACAGACACCAGCTCTAGTGTTGTATTACAGACACCAGCTCTAGTGTTGTATTACAGACACCAGCTCTTGTGTTGTATTACAGACACCAGCTCTAGTGTTGTATTACAGACACCAGCTCTAGTGTTGTATTACAGACACCAGCTCTAGTGTTGTATTACAGTCACCAGCTCTAGTGTTGTATTACAGTCACCAGCTCTAGTGTTGTATTACAGTCACCAGCTCTAGTGTTGTATTACAGACACCAGCTCTAGTGTTGTATTACAGACACCAGCTCTAGTGTTGTATTACAGACACCAGCTCTAGTGTTGTATTACAGTCACCAGCTCTAGTGTTGTATTACAGTCACCAGCTCTAGTGTTGTATTACAGTCACCAGCTCTAGTGTTGTATTACAGAGACCAGCTCTAGTGTTGTATTACAGTCACCAGCTCTAGTGTTGTATTACAGTCACCAGCTCTAGTGTTGTATTACAGACACCAGCTCTTGTGTTGTATTACAGTCACCAGCTCTAGTGTTGTATTACAGACACCAGCTCTTGTGTTGTATTACAGACACCAGCTCTAGTGTTGTATTACAGTCACCAGCTCTAGTGTTGTATTACAGTCACCAGCTCTAGTGTTGTATTACAGACACCAGCTCTAGTGTTGTATTACAGTCACCAGCTCTAGTGTTGTATTACAGACACCAGCTCTAGTGTTGTATTACAGACACCAGCTCTAGTGTTGTATTACAGACACCAGCTCTAGTGTTGTATTACAGTCACCAGCTCTAGTGTTGTATTACAGTCACCAGCTCTAGTGTTGTATTACAGAGACCAGCTCTAGTGTTGTATTACAGACACCAGCTCTTGTGTTGTATTACAGTCACCAGCTCTAGTGTTGTATTACAGACACCAGCTCTAGTGTTGTATTACAGACACCAGCTCTAGTGTTGTATTACAGACACCAGCTCTAGTGTTGTATTACAGTCACCAGCTCTAGTGTTGTATTACAGTCACCAGCTCTAGTGTTGTATTACAGTCACCAGCTCTAGTGTTGTATTACAGACACCAGCTCTAGTGTTGTATTACAGACACCAGCTCTAGTGTTGTATTACAGACACCAGCTCTAGTGTTGTATTACAGTCACCAGCTCTTGTGTTGTATTACAGACACCAGCTCTAGTGTTGTATTACAGTCACCAGCTTTAGTGTTGTATTACAGACACCAGCTCTTGTGTTGTATTACAGTCACCAGCTCTTGTGTTGTATTACAGACACCAGCTCTAGTGTTGTATTACAGAGACCAGCTCTAGTGTTGTATTACAGTCACCAGCTCTTGTGTTGTATTACAGACACCAGCTCTAGTGTTGTATTACAGTCACCAGCTCTAGTGTTGTATTACAGACACCAGCTCTAGTGTTGTATTACAGACACCAACTCTAGTGTTGTATTACAGTCACCAGCTCTAGTGTTGTATTACAGACACCAGCTCTAGTGTTGTATTACAGACACCAGCTCTTGTGTTGTATTACAGACACCAGCTCTAGTGTTGTATTACACACAATAGCTCTAGTGTTGTATTACACACAATAGCTCTAGTGTTGTATTACAGTCACCAGCTCTAGTGTTGTATTACAGACACCAGCTCTAGTGTTGTATTACAGAGACCAGCTCTAGTGTTGTATTACAGTCACCAGCTCTAGTGTTGTATTACAGACACCAGCTCTAGTGTTGTATTACAGTCACCAGCTCTAGTGTTGTATTACAGACACCAGCTCTAGTGTTGTATTACAGTCACCAGCTCTAGTGTTGTATTACAGACACCAGCTCTAGTGTTGTATTACAGACACCAGCTCTAGTGTTGTATTACAGACACCAGCTCTAGTGTTGTATTACACACAATAGCTCTAGTGTTGTATTACAGTCACCAGCTCTAGTGTTGTATTACAGACACCAGCTCTAGTGTTGTATTACAGAGACCAGCTCTAGTGTTGTATTACACTCAATATCTCTAGTGTTGTATTACACACAATATCTCTAGTGTTGTATTACACACAATAGCTCTAGTGTTGTATTAAACACAATAGGTCTAGTGTTGTATTTAACCCAGTAACTCTACTGTTGCATTACACACAATAGTTCTACTATTGTATTACAAAGAGCAGGTCTTGTGTTGTATTACACAAACCAGCTCTGGTGTTGTATTACACACAAAGCGCAACTGTATTAGATACAATAGCTCTTGTGTTTCTATCACAGACATTAGGTCCTTGAACTCATTCCAGGATACTGTGATATGAAATTTGTTACTAAGTCATGAATTAAATAAGTTGGTAACAATTATTTTGCTGTTAGTGGACTCAACTTTATATCGACGTTTGAGTGGTAAACTAACTAGTGGATAGTTGAGTGGATAACTACTTACTGTAGTTATCCACTCAACTATGGTAAGTAGTTATCCACTCAACTATGGTAAGTAGTTATCCACTCAACTATGGTAAGTAGTTATCCACTCAACTATGGTAAGTAGTTATCCACTCAACTATGGTAAGTAGTTATCCACTCAACTATGGTAAGTAGTTATCCACTCAACTATGGTAAGTAGTTATCCACTCAACTATGGTAAGTAGTTATCCACTCAACTATGGTAAGTAGTTATCCACTCAACTATGGTAAGTAGTTATCCACTCAACTATGGTAAGTAGTTATCCACTCAACTATG
The DNA here is from genome assembly GCF_040958095.1 of Procambarus clarkii. NCBI lineage: Eukaryota > Metazoa > Arthropoda > Malacostraca > Decapoda > Cambaridae > Procambarus > Procambarus clarkii. The sequence continues at coordinate 2,539,080 of NC_091237.1, forward strand.
GTAAGTAGTTATCCACTCAACTATGGTAAGTAGTTATCCACTCAAGTATGGTAAGTAGTTATCCACTCAACTATGGTTAGTAGTTATCCACTCAACTATGGTAAGTAGTTATCCACTCAACTATGGTAAGTAGTTATCCACTCAACTATGGTAAGTAGTTATCCACTCAACTAACTAGTTGAGTGGATAACTACTTACTGTCTTGTGATAAACGCCAGTCACAGAGGGAAAATATAAAGACTAGCAGATCCATATATTTATTTCAATTAACATCTTCATAAATTACAGGAAAACTAAATCAATCTCGGATTTTGTGTTCCTTGGCTAGAATTTAGATTCCTTAAAATTCCAGGTGAGTGTGTGAGCAGGACTGGTAGCGTGGGAGGCTGGTTCATGAGGACAAGAACATCTACACTGTTGAATTTTCTATATGTGGAGAACACAGCATGATATCACCAGAACAGAATGTTGGTTTTACAGTCAGATTGGTTCTCAACCCACAATCGAGAATCCCGGGTTCGAGTCCCAGGTGAGAGAGACATGGTTAGGCTCGTTTCCTTTCACCTAATTCCTTGGTTCATCTAGCAGTAAGTACGGACCTGTGAATTAGTCATCTGTTGTGGAAATGCAACCTAAAGTGGGTCAGTAGTTTGACCTTGAGATCTTGATACCAGCCAAATGCACATACATACACAGGCTGCTTGTCCCTCTAAACATATTTTATTATTAGTATTAGCTCATTCTCCATTCCCTCCTTCTTAAACTACCCAATGGAGAGTGTATGTTGAAGCAACATGAATGAAAAATACCAAGAATGAATGATTACATTCACTGTTGGCACTACCATTATTCTCACTATGTCAAGGATACAGTAGACACTGCTGTCACTACCATTAAACTCACTATGAAAACAGTGTCATACAACTCCAGTCACTGCGATCACTGCCATTATACAGGCTATGACAAGAACACAACAACAGCCACTGCTGCCGCTACCATTATACTCACAGGAAAACAACAAGCAGTGACACTCCCATTATACTCACTATTTCAAGGATACAACAGCAGTCACTGCTTTCACTATCATTATACACACTTTGCCAAAGATACAATAGCAGTCTCTGCTGCCACTTCCATTATACTCACTATAACAAGGAAATAACAGCAATCACTGCTTCTACTACATTATATGTACTATGACAAGGATACATAAGAAGTCACTGCTGACATTACCATTATACACTGCGAGAGATGTATATCTCATAGCACAAATTTATTGCTTGCATAAATGCTGGCAAGACACAACTTCGTTAGTTGCTATCCCAAGTGTGTCAAGTTGGATAACATTGGATTCCTTTTCACTTGAGGAGTCAAAACATGTCATCGGTTCTGTCCTGGGTCATCGGGATCTGCTGCACTGGCGTCGCAACAGCGACAGTACTAGGAGGGAGGTACCCTCCTAGTACCTAGAGGCGAGGTGGCCTCTGAATGAGGGAGGTTCCCTCCTAGTACCCTCTGTCAAGGGGAGGAATGTTTGCTACAAAGTGGTATTGGAGGGTCAGGACAGGTTCTCTCCCCACTGATACGCTTGGGTACTGACTACTATTCTTCAGCTCACCCCCTCAGAAAAAGTGTGGACCTCTTACTGGACTCGGTGAAACTAGACATGACGTCTCGAGGTGCCAAGGATGCCTCTCCCAATCAGAGGAGTTCACATGAAATGCGGGAAGGCCTGGGTGTTGTGATTGGTCACCAGGTGATAATGTCACAGAATCATGGAGGCTCCACGAGTTCCTCCATGAGGATCATTCGGTCGAGAACGTTCAGGGACGAAGGGACTGTTCTTCAGAAGCTCGAAGACAGGCCTCTTGATCCTAAGTTCTAATTTCGGACCCCAAAGCACCAGATCCGAATCACTGCGTATTACAGGTGTCATTTACAGGATTAATGTAATACAAGTATTACAGGATTTATCTACATCAGAAGGATAGAGGATTTACGACACCATCAACGGTTCGAGGACTAAGCCGAGACCACATGTGCCGTATGTCAGGTACAAGCAGTGTGAAATATCTGGACCTGTGATCTCACTGGAAGGAGAGAGAGAGAGAGAGAGAGAGAGAGAGAGAGAGAGAGAGAGAGAGAGAGAGAGAGAGAGAGAGAGAGAGAGAGAGAGAGAGAGAGAGAGAGAGAGAGAGAGAGAGAGAGAGAGAGAGAGAGAGACAGAGACAGAGACAGAGACAGACAGACAGAGAGATGAGATCTCGGGTAACCGACATGGGAGATGGTGTGAGTCACTATGTGCTCCTATCTTGACTCACAGAGGTAAGACTCACTCACGTGGAGTCTCAGAGGAGGTGATTGTAAGTTCAGCAGTTAAGCATCTTAAGTGACAATCACGTGTGAAATATCCCAAGGAGAAGTGTGCGGACAGTTGTGTCTAGGGAAATCGTGGTGGTTCACTATAATGGGGTCGAGAGGAGGCGAGGTGGTCTCTCTCTGGTGTGTTTGTGTTTTCACCTAGTTGTATTCACCTAGTTGTGCTTGCACGTGTTGAGCCCGCCTCTTTTGGCCCGCCTCTCAACTGTCAATCAATCAACTGTTACGAACTACTATCCAACACACACACCCCAAGAAGCAGCCCGTAACAGCTGTCTAACTCCCAGGTACCTATTTACTGCTAGGCAACAGGGGGCATCAAGGTGAAAGAAACTCTGCCCATCTGTTTCCGCCGGCCTATGGAATCGAACCCGGGACCACAGGACTATGTATCCAGCGTACTGTCCACTCAACTACCACGCGCCTTGTGTGTGAGTTTGTACGTGCAGTTGTGTATAACCATGCAACACAGAAAATGGGAAGCGGTGTGTGTGTGTGAGCACGCCATTTCAGTTCTCACTAAGAGGGGTTAATTGTACTAACATTCTAAAGGAGTGATTGAGTGAGGGTGATAAGTTACACTAGAGCTATTGATGGATCACGCGAGCTGGTCAAGGTGATTGACCAGCTCGTGTGTTGCAAACCAAGCTCTCTTCAAGTATTTACCCTCTACCATCAGGGAAGCTTGAGGTGTGAGCTTTAACTAACATTGTTGTGGAGGATACACTGTTGGGCTCTCTCGCTTAAAATCCCCAGTTTACCAGCGACCTGGATCATAGTAAGCAAAAAGTGTGAGTGATTGAATGTAAGTGCTAAAATCATGGTTATTTTAAGTGTTGTACACATATTAATTTTGGTGATCAGTAATCACCCAATCTCGGCTAGATTAGAGTATATCTTTCCACCAGCTTTCTCTTTCTGGGAGTCCCAATGTGAATGTGGAAGTGTGAAGCTGTCAGATCACTTACAAATGTCGCGTCGTTAGTGGAGTGACCGATGACGTATGTGTGTGTGTGAACAGTATTATTAAACACATTTGAGATGGGGTGTTAACATCTGTCACAGGGAGTGATTAATTACTACGGTCATCTTTGTGACACGTAAGTAAGTGGTGTAATTACGGTTGTCTTAGTGACACATATTATTATTGTATGATTATCTCATTAAGGGTTATATTGTGAGGTGATACCTTGTTATTGTTTCGTCTGTGTGATAAGCAATAATAAGTATTCTAATTATCATGATTATTGACGTGTTGATTAATTGATTGTTAACTGGTTGAGTGACAGTGTGATTAATGTAAACTAATTGACTGATTATTGACTGTCTGTGTGAACTGACAGTCAATAATCACCCTGTTTAACTTATGGTTGTTAATTAATTGATTGAATGTTGACTGAGTGACAGAGTGAGTATCGTAAATTAATTGAGTGTTAATTAATTCATTGTGATTTAGTGTCTTTGTGACACTGATAAAATACAGTAATTACTTGTTATTGTTGTTGTGAATGTCTTGGTGACAGTGTTCTTTTGTATTTATTTACGAGTGTAAATTAGTTGTGTTGGTGAGGTGTTAGGATACTGCCAGACGCAAGTGTGGTAATTGTCATGACCCTTTAGGTCATGACCTGTCCATTAGGTGTAGACAGTTGTATCTTACACCTGCGAGAGTGGTGGAAACGGATTCTTGCTGCGAGGTGGTGTTTTGACGGTTGTTGAGGTGACACTCTTCAGTAACATAACGAATGTGAGTCACTGTGTATTAGTACATAACTTGTTTAATAAATTCATTTATTTTGTTATACGTGCCTGTAATGTCATTCCTAATTATGAAGTACTGCCCCATTATTCTTTTCAATTTCTTCTTGATATTGTCAATAGTTTGAGTTGGCTCGGAATCCAGCCCAGAGCCTCAAGCACTGAATACAAAATTCGGTGTGAGGCCCACCATCTGCTACCTGTTAAATTTGCTCGCAAGCAAGTAGCAGAGACAAAGACCTATGTGTGGAAGGTCTGGTATTGCATGTGGAATAGAAGACAGCCCTGGTCTTCAACACTTTCTGAAATACCTGTACCGTGGCGTCTTAGTCACGCCTCCGGAGGGTATTCATATGTTTGTCGAAGGCAAACATTCATATCTACATCCCAATAACCAGAAATCTCACATCTGGCTCCCAGTGCCGTGCTAGAGAGTCTGTGAAGGGGTAAAATATCACATCTGGCTCCCAGTGCCGTGCTAGAGAGTCTGTGAAGGGGTAAAATATCACATCTGGCGCCCAGTGCCATGCTAGAGAGTCTGTGAAGGGGGTGAAATCTCACATCTGGCACCCACAACGTGGGGCTAGCCTTGTGTGGAAAAATTGCTACACATGCATACACACTATGACAAGAATATTTCAGGAGTCACTATTACCACTACCATTATATAAACTATGCAGCCCATCCTCCGAATATGGGGAGGTAAATGTAAGAGGACAAGTATTAGTACATAGTATTATATGTATACATAGTATTAGTACATAAGTAAGTGTAATTATGTACTATTCCTAGCAGTCTGAAATTGTACCTATTTTTTTCACTTAGTATTAAACCACAGTGTGAAATAAATTGTGAATATTTGAGTTTACCTGAAACGCTGAATAGAAAACTACGACCTAACCTAACCTTCTTAGTGTATGAGGACAAGCGTTTCATTGCTTCTAAAATACAATTAGTACTTAACCTATAGCTATATTGATATTACAGTTTTATAAAACTAATAAAACAAAACTAAAATATTTCAATAAATTGTAAAATAACTTGGGATATTTTAAAATTTTGTATAAAATCTCTATTTATTTAATAAAAATGATAAAGAAAATCCTGATATTTAAAACTTTTTTTTTTTTTAGAGAAATGAACTTGAAAACTATGGGATGCAGCTATGACATGGTTACAACAACAGTCACTGTTGTCACTGTCATTATACGACAATGATATAACAGCAGTCACTGCAGCTGAGAGAGAAAGAGTTTTAGATTAATTCTGTTCTTCATAACAAATAATAATAATAATAATAATGGGCTCATTACAGCGATCAGTGTCTAGATAGAGACTTACAATGAGGAGACGATGGTCAGCGTCTCTCACCTTGTGGTATTATTCTTAATGGCCCCTCACACGTTGTTCTAGAGAAAGTGATATACAATATTCTTGGAGATAAAGAATAATCTCCCACTAAACTAAACTTATAAACTCCTAATAATTAAGAGAACACAGTGTGTTCTACGGCTTCACCTAAACTCTAAGGACCTCATAGTAATATTGAAAATGCAACAATATTGAAAACACACACAATGATCCTGAGTAGAAAAGTTGTTCTGGAGAACACACAATGATCTGGAGAACTCACAACGATTTGGAGAACACACAATGATCTGGAGAACACACAGTGATTTAGAGAACAAAGTGATCTAGAGAACACTCAGTGATCTGGAGAACACACAGTGATCTGGAGAACACACAGTGATCTTGAGAACACACAGTGATCTAGAGAACACAGTGATCTGGAGAACACACAGTGATCTGGAGAACACACAGTGATCTAGAGAACACAGTGATCTGGAGAACACACAGTGATCAGGAGAAAACACAGTGATCTAGAGAACACACAATGATCTAGAAAACACAGTGATCTGGAGAACACACAGTGATCTAGAGAGCACAGTGATCTAGAGAGCACAGTGATCTGGAGAACACACAGTGATCTAGAGAACACAGTGATCTGGAGAGCACAGTGATCTAGAGAGCACAGTGATCTGGAGAACACACAGTGATCTAGGGAACACAGTGATCTGGAGAACTCACAACGATTTGGAGAACACACAATGATCTGGAGAACACACAGTGATCTAGAGAACACAGTGATCTGGAGAACACACAGTGATCAGGAGAAAACACAGTGATCTAGAGAACACACAATGATCTAGAGAACACAGTGATCTGGAGAACACACAGTGATCTAGAGAGCACAGTGATCTAGAGAGCACAGTGATCTGGAGAACACACAGTGATCTAGAGAACACAGTGATCTGGAGAACACACAGTGATCTGGAGAACACACAGTGATCTAGAGAACACAGTGATCTGGAGAACACGCAGTGATCTAGAGAACACAGTGATCTGGAGAACACACAGTGATCTAGAGAGCACAGTGATCTAGAGAGCACAGTGATCTGGAGAACACACAGTGATCTAGAGAACACAGTGATCTGGAGAACACACAGTGATCTGGAGAACACACAGTGATCTGGAGAACACAGTGATCTAGAGAACACAGTGATCTGGAGAACACGCAGTGATCTAGAGAACACAGTGATCTGGAGAACACACAGTGATCTAGACAACACAGTGATCTGGAGAACACACAGTGATCTAGAGAACACACAGTGATCTAGAGAACACAATGATCTGGATAACACAGTGATCTGGAGAACACACAGTGATCTAGAAAACACAATGATCTGGATAACACAGTGATCTGGAGAACACACTTCCCGGAGCTCCTCTCTGTACCCGTTGGTCCCAGGAGAGGGAGTACCCTGTGGCTGCTCTCAGTACCCCTTGGCTCCCAGGTAACACACACACAGGGGAATGTCGTCCCACCTGATGAGCGACAAATATCGTCCATACGCCGTCACTGGAAGAGAATATGACACTATGAGTCAAAAGTTATCTTCCCAACACTCCAGCATGAAGTGGAGTTCAACACTCCAGCTCTGAACGTGGAGTTCAACACTCCAGCTCTGGACGTGGAGTTCAACACTACAGCTCTGGACGTGGAGTTCAACACTCCAGCTCTGGACGTGGAGTTCAACACTCCAGCCCTGGACGTGGAGTTCAACACTCCAGCTCTGGACGTGGAGTTCAACACTCCAGCTCTGGACGTGGAGTTCAACACTCCAGCTCTGGACGTGGAGTTCAACACTCCAGCTCTGGATGTGGAGTTCAACACTCCAGCTCTGGATGTGGAGTTCAACACTTCAGCTCTGGATGTGGAGTTCAACTCTCCGGCTCTGGACGTGGAGTTCAACACTCCAGCTCTGGACGAGGAGTTCAACTCTCCGGCTCTGGACGTGGAGTTCAACACACCAGCTCTGGATGTGGAGTTCAACACTACAGCTCTGGATGTGGAGTTCAACACTACAGCTCTGGATGTGGAGTTCAACACTCCAGCTCTGGATGTGGAGTTCAACACTCCAGCTCTGGACGTGGAGTTCAACTCTCCAGCTCTGGATGTGGAGTTCAACTCTCCGGCTCTGGACGTGGAGTTCAACACTCCAGCTCTGGACGTGGAGTTCAACACTCCAGCTCTGGACGTGGAGTTCAACACTCCAGCTCTGGACGTGGAGTTCAACTCTCCGGCTCTGGACGTGGAGTTCAACACTCCAGCTCTGGACGTGGAGTTCAACACTCCAGCTCTGGACGTGGAGTTCAACACTCCAGCTCTGGACGTGGAGTTCAACACTCCAGCTCTGGACGTGGAGTTCAACACTACAGCTCTGGACGTGGAGTTCAACACTCCAGCTCTGGACGTGGAGTTCAACACTCCAGCTCTGGACGTGGAGTTCAACACACCAGCTCTGGACGTGGAGTTCAACACACCAGCTCTGGACGTGGAGTTCAACACTCCAGCTCTGGACGTGGAGTTCAACACTCCAGCTCTGGACGAGGAGTTCAACACTCCAGCTCTGGACGTGGAGTTCAACACTCCAGCTCTGGACGTGGAGTTCAACACACCAGCTCTGGACGAGGAGTTCAACACTTCAGCTCTGGACGTGGAGTTCAACACTCCAGCTCTGGACGAGGAGTTCAACACTTCTGTCGCTTCCATGAACTCTTTAATTTAGAATTTGGCCAAATGAAATCTTACATGTGAATTTATTAAAAAAAAATAAAGCAAATTCGGCAAAATATACAGCAAGTTTAATATTATATTTTGATGAGAGGAGGTGACTAACGGAGACCTGAGGTCCCGGGTATTACAATAACAAAAAGAGATTATGGTTAAATGATGAACATAAATTATTTGTCCAAATTAGTGTGAGGTGTATGTAAAGTGTGGGGGGGGGGGGGGTCGCCCTCTGAAGCATACACTGTAACAATAAGAGTTCATAATAACAGTTTGTCTTAATAAAGGTTAGACAAATATATTGGGAATTTGTGGAAATTTAATTAAAATTCTGGTTTATCCAACTTCGGTTTTAAGGCATGATAAAGAACGCAAATTAAGTGTCATCGAAGCCACCAACATAACACAAAAACACTTCTTATTATTTATTGAAATTATGAAACAAACAGATAGACAACGGGAAAATGACAAAGTAAAATGAGCAGACTAGTTTTTGCTTGTGAAAAGATGCACCGTGACGTCTCCTAGTGCCACACCCCGCGCTTCACCCCACGCCCCACCCTGTGCCTCACCTCGTGCCACACCCCGTGCCTCACCCTCCGCCTCACCCCGTGCTTCAGCGCGTGTTTCATCTTGTGCATCATCCCACGCCTCACCCCGTGCCTCCCCTCGTGCCTCACAATGCGCCTCACCCTATACCTGACTCTGTACCTCATCCCGTGCCTCACCTGTGCCTTACCCTGTGCTTCACCCTGTAATTATAATTATAACATAAACATACACCATAACAATTCAATAAAGCTCTCCTCACAACTTAAGGTCATTCTGATTAATGACATCAATATGTCTTATCCTCCAGGATAAGAGCTGCAGTAACCCTTAAGCTCTGATCCAACCATAGCACTTTATTCAGCCAAGAAACACATTTTACATTATATATATATATATATATATATATATATATATATATATATATATATATATATATATATATATATATATATATATATATATATATATATATATATAGCCAGACGTACCTAGTACCTAGTAGCCAGAACGCGCTTCTCAGCCTACTATGCAAGGCCCGATTTGCCTAATAAGCCAAGTTTTCATGAATTATTTGTTTTTCGACTACATAACCTAACCTAACCTAACTTTTTCGGCTACCTAACCTAACCTAACCTATAGAGATAGGTTAGGTTAGGTTAACCTAACCTAACCTATAGTGATAGGTTAGGTTAGGTTAGGTAGGGTTGGTTAGGTTCGGTCATATATCTACGTTAATTTTAACTCCAATAAAAAAAAATTGACCTCATACATAATGAAATGGGTAGCTTTATCATTTTATAAGAAAACAATTAGAGAAAATATATTAATTCATAACCTAACCTAACCTAACTGACATAACCTAACCTAGCCTACCTAACCTTACCTAATGTAATTTACCTAATCTAACCTACCTTAACTAAACTTAACTAACCTAACCTAATCTAACTTAACACAACTTACCTAACCTAAAATAACTTACCCATCCTAACATAACCTAACCTAAATTAACGTAACTTACATAACCAAACTTAACCTAACCTAACCTTGTGTAACCTACCTAACCTAACCATATTTACTTAACATAACTTACTTAACCTAACCTAACTTACCTAACCTAACGTAACTTACCTATCCTAACTTAACAAACATAACCTAACTTTCCTAACCTAACTTAACTTACTTAATCTAACCTAACTTACCTAACCTAACCTTACTTGACTTACTTAACCTAACCAATCCTAACCTTACTAACTTAATGTAACTTACCTAACCTAACTTATGCATCCTAACTTTACTTAACATAATTTACCTAACCTAACCTAACTTACCTAGTTCAACTTACCTATTTTTCCCCTATCTAACCTAACTTACCCATCCTAACCTAACCACTGTACCTAACTTACTAACTTATCTTACATAACGTAACATAACTTATCTACCCTTAACTACCTAACCTCCTCCACATAATGTAACTTACCTAACATAACTTACCCAAACTGACATGACCTAACTTACATAAATATTCCTGCGAGTCTTTTTAGTGTTTTGTCATTCAATATCTCATATTCATTTGCTCATTTCAAGGGTTAATTTCTCAAATGGTCATTTATGCATTTCAAGTACTATTTGTTAAAGATTAAAGTGTTTAAGCATTTTCAAAGGATTTGTTATATACTGGCATTTACTCCTTTCAAGGGGTAATTTCTCAAATGGATGTTTACGCATTTCAAATGTTATTTATTAAAGTTAAGGTATTTAAGCATTTAAATGTATATTTGTTCGATATGTCAGTTTATGCACTTTGTATCTTTTTTACTTAAAGTTCGTCAAGTTGAACATAAGTTGAATTTATTCTATTTGATATAATTGTTCTTATTCTTTCCCCTTTAATCTAACCTCTTTTGATCTTAGTGTATTTATTAGGTTTTATATAATTTGTTCTTATTCTTTGACTTTTAACCTAACCTTTCAGATGTAGTTTATTGTGCTGGACATATTTTGTTAAATATATTATCCTTAACCTAACCTTATAGATATAGTTTTGTTACCCCTTTTTGTATATTTAACCTAAACCCACCTTAACTCGGCAGCTTAAACACGATATTAAAAAAATATCGTGTTTACACTGCACTCCTTACTACTGGTGTAGACAACACTGGTCAAGGGTACAGGGCACACACTGGTGTAGACAACAACACTGGTCAAGGGTACAGGGCACTCACTGGTGTAGACAACAACACTGGTCAAGGGTACAGGGCACACACTGGTGTAGACAACAACACTGGTCAAGGGTACAGGGCACACACTGGTGTAGACAACAACACTGGTCAAGGGTACAGGGCTACCTACCTTGAGGCTACCTTGAGGTGCTTCCGGGGCTTAGTGTCCCCGCGGCCCGGTCGTCGACCAGGCCTCCTGGTTGCTGGACTGATCAACCAGGCTGTTAGACGCGGCTGCTCGCAGCCTGACGTATGAGTCACAGCCTGGTTGATCAGGTATCCTTTGGAGGTGCTTATCCAGTTCTCTCTTGAACACTGTGAGGGGTTTGCCAGTTATGCCCCTTATGTGTAGTGGAAGCGTGTTGAACAGTCTCGAGCCTCTGATGTTGATAGAGTTCTCTCTCAGAGTACCTGTTGCACCTCCGCTTTTCAACGGGGGTATTCTGCACATCCTGCCATGTCTTCTGGTCTCATGTGATGTTATTTCTGTGTGCAGGTTTGGGACCAGCCCCTCAATTATTTTCCACGTGTAAATTATTATGTATCTCTCCCGCCTGCGCTCAAGGGAGTACAGATTTAGGCTCTTTAGTCGGTCCCAGTAATTTAGATGTTTTACTGAGTGGATTCTAGCAGTAAAGGATCTCTGCACGCTCTCTAGGTCAGCAATTTCTCCAGCTTTGAAAGGGGCTGTCATTGTGCAGCAGTACTCCACTCTAGATAGCACAAGCGTTTTGAAAAGTATCATCATCGGTATAGCATCTCTAGTGTGAAAAGTTCTTGTTATCCAACCTGTCATTTTGTCAGGGCACACACTGGTGTAGACAACAACACTGGTCAAGGGTACAGGGCACACACTGGTGTAGACAACAACACTGGTCAAGGGTACAGGGCACTAACTGGTGTAGACAACAACACTGGTCAAGGGTACAGGGCACACACTGGTGTAGACAACAACACTGGTCAAGGGTACAGGGCACACACTGGTGTAGACAACAACACTGGTCAAGGGTACAGGGCACACACTGGTGTAGACAACAACACTGGTCAAGGGTACAGGGCACACACTGGTGTAGACAACAACACTGGTCAAGGGTACAGGGCACACACTGGTGTAGACAACAACACTGGTCAAGGGTACAGGGCACACACTGGTGTAGACAACAACACTGGTCAAGGGTACTGGGCACACACTGGTGTAGACAACAACACTGGTCAAGGGTACAGGGCACACACTGGTGTAGACAACAACACTGGTCAAGGGTACAGGGCACACACTGGTGTAGACAACAACACTGGTCAAGGGTACAGGGCACATACTGGTGTAGACAACAACACTGGTCAAGGGAACAGGGCACACACTGGTGTAGACAACAACACTGGTCAAGGGTACAGGGCACATACTGGTGTAGACAACAACACTGGTCAAGGGAACAGGGCACACACTGGTGTAGACAACAACACTGGTCAAGGGTACAGGGCACACACTGGTGTAGACAACAACACTGGTCAAGAGCACAGTGCCCCACACTTGTATTATGAACAACACTGTTAAAGGTACAGAACCAACACTTGTTTAGAGGACATCACTGGTCAAGGGTACAGTAACCCACACAGAGAAAGAGAACAACAATGCTCAAGGGTACAGTGTCCTCACAGGTGTAGGGAACATCGCTGATGAAGGGTACTATTCCCACACTGGTGTAATGAACAACATTGGTCAAAGTTATATTGTCCATACTAGTGTAGAGAACAATATTGGTCAAGGGAACAGTGCCAATGTAACGGAGGCGAGCCTTTAACCTCACTTAAACTGGTTAAATGCTGGTTGTTAATTAGTTGTTCTTATTATCCCAAAGTTTTTAATGTAACCTTCAGTCCATCTCATCGAATCTAAAGCGTTTGATCGCCTAGATATCACGATGCAAGGACACTGTACCGTCTCTGGTACACTGCAAACGTTGAGAGACGGCCGCCACCTCCTGACTTAGTAAACTCACTGAATAATTCCCCCAAATGACGGTGAAGCAGGAAACTGTCAAATAGACATAAATCCCCAAATGTCCATCCCTAATTATGAATACGAGGATGTTTTTACGTTAAGTGTGGTTTAATTTAAAACTCAAAGGGTTTATATGAGGTAGTAGATACTTGAGGTCGCGTGCAGGACATCATGGGAGTATAGCACAAAGCATGAGGTCTTGAACACAACGAAAGAATATAAAATGGAGGGAACTCACTAAATACAAATTAATTGAATCAAAAGTTGAATTAAAATAAAAGATACAGATTTTACAAAGGATGAACACTCCCTGAATGAACACTTCCTATCTGAGGCAAATGAGTAAGACTTAGCAAATACTAATACTAGAAACTTATTGAATTTTTAACTTAAACAAAGCCAGACCAGTTGTAATGCCTGCTTCTAGGAGAGGGTCTTGACCCTACAATATTAACAGCCACACTAGATTTTCTCTCCTCTCCCAGCTGTGAAGCTGACCTAGGCTCGTTGCGCTATCCTCAGGTTAATTGCCGCCGTTCATTACTAATTGGTATTCACTGGCAACTAAGACTAACTGAATCTTTATCCTCAATACACATGGTAACTATACAGATACTTGACCAACCTTATTTTCAAATACAATAGTGGATAGTAACATGAATCTATAATTTATGAATTAACAAACACTGAAGGTGTTATACTTCTGACCGCCTGACCTCCTTGATCAAGAGTGAGTCAGAGGCCAGATCACAACTAGTCCTATATTCTAATTGACTTATATGGCCCTTTTGTCAACTTAAGGACTTCCTCTATATTTCCAGTAGACGTTAAATTGACACAGTTACTTAACACAAGATGTTATTATTTACAATCACTTTTAATACCTGAATTTATCTAAACCTGTTGAATTAGCTCACACCAAGACTGTAGCAATCATGCCTAAAAACTCAGGTAGAAACTATCCTGAAACTCCAAAACCAAGATTAACCATGCCGACAATACTATACAAGGTCTCAAAGCTTCTAAAACAGCTTAGACTGTTACACCAACAATAGTGCTGAGAACAATAATGGTCAAGGGTACAGTGCACACACTGGTGTAGTGAACAACACTGGTCAAGGGTACAGTGCCCACACTGGTGTAGTGAACAACACTGGTCAAGGGTACAGTGCCCACACTGGTGTAGTGAACAACACTGGTCAAGGGTACAGTGCACACACTGGTGTAGTGAACAACACTGGTCAAGGGTACAGTGCACACACTGGTGTAGTGAACAACACTGGTCAAGGGTACAGTGCCCACACTGGTGTAGTGAACAACACTGGTCAAGGGTACTGTGCCCTCCTGGGTACTCACCGTTGAAGGTCTCTGTGGTGAACTCCGTCGGCGTGTCACTCAGGTTGGCCACTATGGGGTCACGTTTGCCTTTTAAGAATCCCACCTGTCAACACAACTGTATGTCAAGCCCACCTGTCAACACAACTGTATGTGAAGCCCACCTGCCAATGTAACTGTATGTCAAGCCCACCTGCCAATGTAACTGTATGTCAAGCCCACCTGCCAATGTAACTGTATGTCAAGCCCACCTGTCAATGTAACTGTATGTCAAGCCCACCTGTCAATGTAACTGTATGTCAAGCCCACCTGCCAATGCAACTGTATGTCAAGCCCACCTGCCAATGTAACTGTATGTCAAGCCCACATGTCAATGTAACTGTATGTCAAGACCACCTGTCAATGTAACTGTATGTCAAGCCCACCTGTCAATGTAACTGTATGTCAAGCCCACCTGCCAATGTAACTGTATGTCAAGCCCACCTGCCAATGTAACTGTATGTCAACCCCACCTGTCAATGTAACTGTATGTCAAGCCCACCTGTCAATGTAACTGTATGTCAAGCCCACCTGCCAATGTAACTGTATGTCAAGCCCACCTGTCAATGTAACTATATGTCAAGCCCATCTGTCAATGTAACTGTATGTCACGCCCACCTGTCACTGTAAATGTATGTCAAGCCCACCTGTCAATGTAACTGTATGTCAAGCCCACCTGTCAATGTAACTGTATGTCAAGCCCCCCTGTCACTGTAACTATATGTCAAGCCCACCTGTCAATGTAACTCTATGTCAAGCCCACCTGTCACTGTAACTGTATGTCAAGCCCACCTGTCAACACAACTGTATGTCAAGCCCACCTGTCAATGTAACTGTATGTGAAGCCCACCTGCCAATGTAACTGTATGTCAAGCCCACCTGTCACTGTAACTGTATGTCAAGCCGACCTGTCACTGTAACTGTATGTCAAGCCGACCTGTCACTGTAACTGTATGTCAAGCCCACCTGTCAATGTAACTGTATGTCAAGCCCACCTGTCAATGTAACTGTATGTCAAGCCCACTTGTCTATGTAACTGTATGTCAAGCCCACCTGTCAATGTAACTGTGTGTCAAGCCCACCTGTCAATGTAACTATATGTCAAGCCCACCTGTCAATGTAACTGTATGTCAAGCCCACCTGTCACTGTAACTGTATGTCAAGCCCACCTGTCAATGTAACTATATGTCAAGCCCACCTGTCAATGTAACTGTATGTGAAGCCCACCTGTCAATGTAACTGTATGTCAAGCCCACCTGTCAATGTAACGGTATGTCAAGCCCACCTGTCAATGTAACGGTATGTCAAGCCCACCTGTCAATGTAACTGTATGTCAAGCCCACCTGTCAATGTAACTATATGTCAAGCCCACCTGTCAATGTAACTATATGTCAAGCCCACCTGTCACTGTTGCTGTATGTCAAGCCACCTGTCAACACGACTATGTCAAACGCCCCCTCTCAATTAAACTGAATATTAATCTCACCTGACAACTTATCTGAATGGTAATCCAATCTGTAAACACATCTCTATGTCAAACATCATAGATGAACACACACCACAGACGAGCGCATCACACGAGTGACCCTGCCACAAGTAGGGTAAATTGAGACGTAGACCGTGCGCAAGCCCTGCCGAGGAGCACGTGGCGGCGCGTGGCAGCGCGTGTCAGGTGTTGCTCAGTGGTTGTGTGTCGCGAGGGGCAGCATGTTGTGTGTCGCTGTGGGTAAAAGTGTAAGTATAGGAAGAGGTGAAGTGTCCAGGTGATCAATAATAGTAGTAGTAGTAGTAGATGAATATGTACGAGTATGTACCGTAGAGTTAATCGTGTGTACATATATAGTTAAATAACTTTGTTAGATCTCTCGTTGATTATAATGCTCTGCACTTAATTAATTTCCCCTCCTCTGTGTTGGACAAACTTGAAGTAATACAGAATGAGGCCATGAGGATAATTCTTGGTGCCCCAAGATGCACAAGAATCATCAACATGAGGGAAGAATTGAAGCTTCCAACCATACTAGAGAGAATAATGCAAGTCAACACTACCTTTTGTCTTAAAGTTATGAGAGATCCTATATCTCCTGCATTGCTCAGAGACAAATTATTTAGTGCTGTTAACACCCTTTTGACTGGTGCCGACATACCAACTCACTCCTTTTATGATAATTGGCTAAGCAACAATGCTTACAATCTCATTAAACTTAACATTCCTTTTAAGTGCAATCTGCCTGTCTCTGATATTCCTCTTTATCTGTACCCCACCATTCAAGTATCATACACACCTGTCACCAAGAAAGATAATGAGAATCTTGCTCTACTCAAAGCTGTCACTCTTGAAACAATTGCCTCCTCCATCGAGAGTCTAAGATCTCACGAGCACTGTGTCTACACCGACGGCTCAGTCCAGTCTTGTACTGGACGGACTGCAGCGGCATGTAGGTTTTATAGAAATAATATTTGCACAAAGACTGTCAGTGTCAGGTTAAACAACTGGCTGACCTCCACACAAGCAGAACTAGCAGCATTACACTTAGCAACCAGCACATTAAAAAATATTGGAGGAGGAATAATATTCTGCGATTCAAAGTCTGCTCTTCAAGCAATCGAAAACTTCTCTTGGAAGATCGACAGCAAGAACCTCATACTCCCAATTATAAATGACCTAATTGATGCACAGAGTAAAGGGTCTCGAATCTCCTTTGTATGGATACCTTCACACATAAATATAACCCATCATAATGAGACAGACATTGCAGCCAAATTAGCGTGTAACAAGTTTGAAGTTGAATTAGATCTAGGTATCCCCATCTCTGCTGTCAAAACTGTATTGGTCCAAACATTCAGATCTGATAGGAAAGAACTTACTGACTCCCAACGACCTGAAAGCACTAGTATAAAAAGCTATGATTTGTTCAGATCTGAAACCTACATCTATGGACAGCACAAAACGTCCACTAGACTGTGCGACACAGTGGTTGCAAGGATCAGGTTGGGTTACCGTTACCTGTGGCAGGTGGCTGCAGGTGACGGGTCTCCCAATTCTGAGCACTCCAGTTGCAAACTCTGTGAGCAGGAACTACGGCATGATCTCCCGCACTACATCACTGAATGCCCAGTTATTAGACCTTTCAGACCAGTTGGCATGAGGTACCTGGAGCTTTGCAATTACTTTATTCACTCTCGTATTCTTGAAGATATCCTCACAGTATACCCAAAATTTGCCAGTGCAGGCTATTAAACACATGGCTCTGTATGACTAACCATCCTGCGAGATGGGGACTTGTATTACCACTGCTACCTTATTCAATCTTGTGTTGTTGATATCCTCAAAATGCATCCGGAGTCTGCCAGTGCAGACCGCTTATCACATGCCTCTGTATGACTAACCATCCTGTGTGATGGGGATTTTTTAGCATCACCTCGTTAGCATTTTTTACTTTTTTTCTGTTTGCACGTTGTGGTTTTCTTTTATCAATAAAAAATATATAATACTGTGCAGTCCTTGTAACACACAATAACATTAGCGCTGTTTGCCTCTCTGCTCTCATCTCAGGTCTTCTACCCACATATCCGCCATCACATGCCCTCTCGCCCATCATGCGTCATTTTCCATTCCCCGTAGTCTGTGTCTACATTTCTCCTCAAACACACCAGTAGTTGGGAAAAGTATTTATTTTGTCCAAGTAACCTTAGTTTTAAAGATTCTACACATCCTATTCAGCTTATTCAGAGGAACTATCTAACGATGAATGATAGATCGGTCTTGTCTCTTTTCTTTATCGCTGAGTTATCACACAGCTCAGCCACTCTTTCATCCCCACATTGGCGCTCGATCCACCTGGTGACTAATCTTTTTCACCTTAGTAATTCTCAATGGAATAGTCGGTGTGTGCTGTTAGCAGAGGAACTTAGTTCTTAGTTTAAAATTCTTTCATTTGATAGCCGTTAACTACGTAGGATTGGATAGACCGGTTGTTCTGTGCAAAAGCCTTTACATATGATCATAAATAATAATACTAGAGTATGGACCCAGTTCACAAACGCACCATTAGGTTTGGAGACTTAAAACAGTACATTAACCGAAGGAAGACTGGCATGTCTCTATCGGAATAAGCACAGAGGCCAACCCTTGTAACCTTGAAACGTAACGTGACCAACATGGTAGCATCATTCTTTGCCCAAATAACATTTTAAAAGTAACGAGTGTCGTAACGGGGTCTTCAATCTTATTATTATAACAAATCAAAATCACTGTTACTATGTGTTTCACACTTTGTAACGTACCCTGACCAACATGCTACTGTGCGTTTTACACCTCGTAACGTAACCAACGTGCAATCATCATTCTTTCCCCAAATCTTCTTTTAAGAGTAACGAGCGCCATAAGCCAGTCTTCAATCTTATTCTACATATAAATATTACTGCGAGTCTGTTTTAGCCCCTTTGTAAGACGCACCATGTGTCGTAACGCAGAAATCAACGTTCTGTCGTCCAAATAAATATCATTTTGAAATGTAAAGCGTGTCTACCTAATGTAACGTGACGAACATGCAAACATCGTTTGCTCATTCTTTTACTGTGTGACTGTTCTAGACCTTGTAAGACACAATGTAATGTCACGTAACATGGAAAATCATAGACCTGATATTATATTTTAAAATAGCTTGTTCATTGTCACTGAGTACAGCCCGGTTATCTCAATGCTAGCGTGTTTTTTCAACTCGTAACGTAAAGTGACCAACATGTAAACATCGTCCGTTCGTTCTATTACTGTGTGTTACTGATTTAGACTTTGTAAGTCACAATGTAACGTAACATGGAAAATCATAGAGTCGATATTATATTTTAAAATTGGCATGTTCATTATCTCTGAGTACAAGCCATTTATCAAGTTTTATTTCAAGGCTCGCTCTAACATCCAAAATAGTTGAAGCAGGTATTTACACCCGCCTCGTTTTCATATCTGCCAACCCAGCTGTTGCATTAATGAAATAGACGGTATCAAATTTGCTAGGATCAACACGTCAAGTCCGTATATGTTCTCTCTTAGTCACTCAGTTTCAGACCGTCTAACCTTGACTCCGATGATGATGGGGTAAGACAACCTTGAGGCGTTTAGCACCATGTGTGTGACATTTGGCTCGTTAGCCTTCGACGTCATGGCTTTTCCGTCACAGCCTAATCAGCGGTTGTTTCTCCTAGCCCCCCCCCCCCCACTCACGTGTTAACAGTGAAGAGAACGCAAAGCTTAACATGGAGATTGTATCAAGTTTTAAAAAGGATTTGAATAAGAGGAGTCATATTCCATAAAATACTTACATCCACCATTATCTATGAGCAGTAAGAGGAGGTCCTGTTCACCACATATAAAATTCTGTGCATTACACAGCAGTGTGAAATCAAAGTCAAAATGTAGCAATACGCTATTAGATAGATAGATAGTCAAAACATATAACATGGATTTTAAGCGATTGCTAGTTTTTTCTTCTAGCAAATAAGGTATCTGCTGCTCATCACTTCAAACACTGGTTCTGTCTCATAATGTGACTGACTTTTACCAAACAATCACCCAACACCACTCTTTCACATTCCTTAACTAAAATTACTCCTCAATCAGATGAAAACAGTTCATTATATCTGCATCTCCACCGTTTATACAGACAGATCAGACATTCATTCATTCGCACCGTAATGAGTGTAGATTTAGTTTTCACATTTCATATCGTGTGTGTAGATTAGTTTAAACAAAGGTGACCCTCTAGTCCACGAACTAATAGTTGGCGTTAGGAGGAAAGGATTTTGTGAAATGTGAACCACGCAATGCTGGAAGACAGATAAGTTGGGGAGACGTGATCACTACCTACAAATTCTAATATATTTTGTATGATTTCACCATACACCTCATAGTCTCTCTTTCTCACACTAGGCAATAAACCTTCTTTCAATAATTTCTCGACTAAAATAGCACTCCGAAACATCAATGTCCATCTTTATTCTCACGGTCACAGTCTTAGTCAACATTATTAACGTTTCACTACTGCGTGGACGTCTCGGGATAAATAACTAAACTGTCTTTACCCATCCTACAGATTTCATGCTGTCAGTTTTCTCATATTCTTATTCAAATAAAGTTTACTTACTGTTTCCACCAGCATTGCCTCACACTACATAAATATATTAATAAACTTTCAAATTATTTACAACTGCAGTTCAGTTCAGTTCAATCATAATGCAATTCTAATCTTCAGTTCACTGAACTCTGTGATAACGAACAAGCTAATTTTTTTTTAATTTATAAAATAATAATGCCAAGACTAAAAACTAGTCTACCTAGTTAGCTTGAAAGTGTAAACTCTACTTTAAAAAAAATAATGTAGACTAGTTTACGATGGACTGATGCTACTCTTAAGTGTTTATTAAAAAAATTAAAATTATATATATAAGGATTTACGCCTTTTATCTACTTATCGACTGATGAAAGACATACAAGACCACAGCCTGATACGTGCCCCTCTCTTACTTACCCCCATACATATTGCTTTAAAACACAACAGTAAATTCTGACGTACCACGCTGTGTGTGTGTGTGTGAGAGAGAGAGAGAGAGAGAGAGAGAGAGAGAGAGAGAGAGACAACTTCTGTTAGGAGTTAAAGGGTTTTTGCACATAACAACCGGTCCGGGAAGGATGTAGCGGTGGTTGATGGAATGGGCTGTGGAGGGGGTGGGAGGGGAGTTGGAGTGGGAGTGGACACACAACTACCCGCAAGTGAGTTCCACCTGCGCTGCCGTTGAGTGAGGACGTGTCGCTTGACCGCTCCGGCAGTTTGGGGTAGTTGCCATTTTCGCCAGCAGTGGGTATGGGGGTGTCTACCCTCCCTGCTGTTCCTGGTGGTGGGGACGTGGCGTGTTTTGCGATGGGCGGCCCTATTCCCGCTGTTGTGCGGTTGAACTCCATCAGATTGGAGTTTACTGGCCGTGCTGGTTACCCGCTGCTGGACGTGGTATTGAGTGACATGCTTCGAGTCCCGGTTTGAGACATATATGGTGTTGAGCTGGTCACTACTCACCGTGTCATCATCAAGTTTGTGGGTGAGGCGGTGTACCGTGCTTTTCTACAGAGGTACGAGGGACGTACTTTGCAGCTGCAGGAAGGCTCCGGGTCTGTGACCATTTCGGACCGTAGTGGTGCTTTGACATATGTCAGTGTTCATGGCGCCCCCATGGAGTTTCCTGAGACTCTCGTCCGGCGATTCTTCCAGAGGTACGGCTCCGTCATCAGTGTGCGGATGAACTCACTTTCGTCTGGCACGTATTCGGGTGTGAAGACCAACGTTCGGACCCTCGGGATGCGACTGAGGTCGGACATTCCGTCCTCTGTCCGGCTGTTGGGATACTACGTGCGGGTGTTTTATGCCCGGCAACCCCGTACTTGCTTCTGGTGTGGCTTGTTGGGGTATCAGGCTGCTGGGTGTACTGCTGATCTTTTCGCTCCTGTGAACTTGTTCCGTGAAGAGGATTTCCCGCCGCTTCCTCTGGAGGAAGACTCCGGGGGTGAGGAGGTGAGCGTCCCGTTCGCTGCTGAGGCTCCCCCAGCGTCTCCTGATGTTCCCCCGGTTGTCGCAGATCCTCCTCCGGGTGTTGCGGTGCCGTCGGATGTTCCTCCTGACCATGTCTCTGGCCCTGCCGATCCCGTGGACCTTCCTGGTACTCCCTGTGGAGCATCGCCGTCTGCTTCCTCGTCTTCGGATGCGGATCCTGGCCCTGTGTCCGCGCCTCGGGTCCCTGCTGTCCTGGGTGCTGGGGTGGTTGCGGAGCCTCCTGCTGTGTGTGGTCCAGTTCCTCCTGTGGTAGAGGCTGCTGCCGTTCTGCGTCGGGCGTCGGTTCGTCCGGCTAGTGGTGCCCGTGCTTCTGGATCTGCTTCCGGCTCTGACGATATCTGGCCGGAGCCCAAACGTTTCAGGCGTTCGTCTACTGCCTGGGCTGATGTTGGGGACTTCAGTGACTGTGGGTCTTCAGGTGTTGACGGCGTGGCTCCGGATGAGTCATTGTCTCCAGGGTTGGTGGTGGCGGAGGTACATGTGCCTGCTGGGGATGCTGCCTGTCTCGGGTGTGCCTCCTGTTTCTTCCCCGCCCGGGGGCTTTCCGCAGTGGGGTGTGGTGGCTTCCGGCGCCGGGGGTGGTGAGGATGCTGGTGCTTGGCGTTGCCTGGTGGTGACTTTGAGAAAGGATGCACGCCGCCATGGTTCCCTACAGTCGTCTGGTGGTGTGCCCGTGGCCGCTGGTGCCCCTGTGGTGGTGCTCTCTGTCCGGCCCCCTACTGTGAAGGACCTGGAGGCCTGGGTTGCCGAGTTCCTGCTGTCTGAGAAGCCGGAGGACTTTTCTGATGAGCGGGTTCCAGGTGTATGGGATAGGGTGGCGGTTACTCGTGTCGTCCGGAGGGACACCATATGGGTTCCCTGTCTGTGAGTGTTTGTTGCCGGGGTTCCGCTTCACATGGCGCCCCCGGTGGTGGGTCAAGCCTCTTGGGGGAGGTGGTTGATTTGGGAGGCGTTTAATGTGTGGTATCCCCATTCCCGGGCACATAAGTAAGCTGATTTTACTTTGCCATGTATGTTATCCTTCTGCATTGCTTGCATATGTTTTTATTCTTAGGTTGTTGTGTGCTGTGCGATTTTCTTGTTTTGTTTAATGATGTCCTTTATGTTGTGTTTTGTTCTCGGTCCTTCAGGCCGATGCGTGTTTGTTGTTGTGTATGTACCTATGTTTATTTACTGATTTGCGTGGGTTGCTTGTTTATTATTGGTTTGTTGCGGAGCGGTTGGTTTGGTGTGGGTGTTTTTATTCATGTCTTGTTTCTGTGCTGTACGTTTACACTGGTGTTTTAATTATTACTTTACATGTTGTACTTGTTTATTATTTTGTTTTTTTTGTTGTGTATTGTGCTTGTCCTGTTAAGTTTTCTGTTATGCATCTTCATGTTTGTTTTGTTTTATGATGTTTTGTTTTGAGATGTTACTGTGCTTGTTTGTTTGACAATTGTTTTCTATTTTGTGTCTTGATGTCTGTGTTTTTCACTGCAATTTTCGTGTTTGTATTTTGTTGTACTGAGCTGTCGGCCCTTCTGGCCGGTGGTCTATTGTCTTGTTTTGTTATGTTTTCTGTGTGTTTTCCCGTTTTTATTGTATTTAAATTGCATGCGTTGCATGTAAAAATAAAAATAAAAAAACTACCCGCAAGTCTCCCAGTGCTACTGACTCCTGAAGTATTGTTTCCCACATTCAGTAAAAATGCCTACTGGCCTTCACCTGAGTGACTGCTTTACTGACTGATGCTAAATGCTATTTAAATGCAGCCAGTAATTTGATTAGAT
Organism: Procambarus clarkii; assembly: GCF_040958095.1. Taxonomy (NCBI): domain Eukaryota; kingdom Metazoa; phylum Arthropoda; class Malacostraca; order Decapoda; family Cambaridae; genus Procambarus; species Procambarus clarkii. The sequence goes on from NC_091237.1 coordinate 2,562,866, forward strand.
AGAAGAAAATTGAAGACTATTATGCGATGAGGCTCGTTACTCAGAGTCCAAGCGAAATTAAAAGATCTATATCTCAGGCTATAGTCATTATTTGTTGTGAATATAGAGACCCGTGTGTAACCCCCCCCCCCCCTTCAACCTTGGAGGGGGAAATTAAACAGACTTGTGTGCTAGGTGTAGGGAGGGAGGGGGTGGGGGACCTGCTAGGTATCGTGTGTGGTATGGAATCATTTAGTCCAGTTTTGTGTCAAACTCCCAAGAGGTGAGCTACCCCCTGAAGGCTCACTCCCTGGCCAAATTATATATAAAGGGTTTACGCCTTTAACTACTTATTGACTGCTGAAAGACATACAAGACCACCGGCTGACACTTGCCCCATATGAATACACCGATATATATATAATGTGTTTACAATTTTTTTTTTGCCTCGTTTATGGAGGACTGGGGAACCACCTAGATATGTGTAATTGTGAAGCTCCCGGGATTAGATTTAAAAATTACATATATTTAATTCAGTAGTGGAAACACATACCTGCAAGTCTCCTAGTGCTGCTGCCTCTAGAAGTTGTCTTTCCCACATTCAGTAAAAATGTCTACTGACTTTTCCTGAGTGACTGCTTTTACTGGCAGAGATTTGATTTGAATTGATAGAAGAAAACTGAAGACAGGTATACTTTGAGACTCGTTACTCAGAGTCAAAAGCGAAATTAAAAGATCTATACCTCAGGCTATAGTCATTATCAGATACGAATACAGAGACATGCGGTGCTACTTAAGTGTTAAATAATAATAAAAGAATACAAATTATATATAAACGGGTTTACTTCTCCTATTTATTTATTTATTATTCTGTATGGCGAGAAATGCGCGTAATCTGTTAACTTGTGGGTGTCAAGTGACTGCTAAGTGTGAGGGGAGGGAGCGGTCGGGAGCGGGTATGGTTGGCGGTATTGCCTCATTTAGCCACAGTTATGTGTCAAACTTTACAGAGGCGAGCTGCCTCCAAAGGCTCGCTCCCCGCCCAGGGGCACGCGACATTGAAGACCTCATACCTATGTGTGGTGGGGGTGGTATGTGATATACCCTGCTATGTGGTTGGAGGGGGAGGGATTGGCAGGACTGACTATAGTAGAGGTTGAAGATGACATTCACAACAGTTATGCCTCAACCTTCGAAGAGGTGACCCCATGTGGTCATGTGGTGTCACTCCTAAGACCTATGTGGTGGGTATGAGCCGCATATCCTTAGCGCTCTGGAAGCAGGGTAGGGGGAGGGGGATGCTGACACCTCTACCATGAACACCCTGGAGTCTGTCATGATAATAATCACCGCGGAGACCCACACCAGAGGTAAAGAATTACTATAATAAAACAGAGACCCGCGCTATCAGTCACAGCTTCCGCCTCCTCCCCTCCCTTCCCCTCTCCTCCTTCCCGTGCCCTACCCCTAACCTCCCATCTTTAAAGCTCGGTCTCCTACCCAGTCAGGGGTAGGGAGGCCCCCCTCTCTAGGCCTCCTCAACATATCCCTCCTACATACTGTTATTTAACTTTTATTTTTATTTTTATTAAGATATGAGGTACATCTGCATTAGTGCAGCTATGCTAGACTATATGAAGTGGAGTACAGTGTGTCAAAAAAGAAAGCTAACTAGGTGATGCTAAAAAAATCCCCATCACACAGGATGGTTAGTCATACAGAGGCATGTGATAAGCAGTCTGCACTGGAAGACTCCGGATGCATTTTGAAGATATCATCAACACAAGAGTGAATAAGGTAGCAGTGGTAATACAAGTCCCCATCTCGCAGGATGGTTAATCATACAGGGCCATGTGTTTAGGAGCCTGCACTGGCAAATTTTGGGTATACTGTGAGGATATCTTCAAGAATACGAGAGTGAATAAAGTAATTGCAAAGCTCCAGGTACCTCATGCCAGCTGGTCTGAAAGATCTAATAACTGGGCATTCAGTGATGTAGTGCGGGAGATCGTGCCGTAGTTCCTGCTCACAGAGTTTGCAACTGGAGTGCTCAGGACTGGGAGATCCGTCACCTGCAGCCACCTGCCACAGGTAACGGTAACCCAACCTGATCCTGGCAACCACTGTGTCGCACAGTCTAGTAGATGTTTTGTGCTGCCCATAGATATAGGTTTCAGATCTGAACAAATCATAGCTTTTTATACTAGTACTTTCAGGTCGTTGGGAGTCAGTATGTTCTTTCCTATCAGATCTGAATGTTTGGACCAATACAGTTTTGACAGCAGAGATGGGGATACCTAGATCTAATTCAACTTCAAACTTGTTACACGCTAATTTGGATGCAATGTCTGTCTCATTATGATGGGTTATATTTATGTGTGAAGGTATCCATACAAAGGAGATTCGAGACCCTTTACTCTGTGCATCAATTAGGTCATTTATAATTGGGAGTATGAGGTTCTTGCTGTCGATCTTCCAAGAGAAGTTTTCGATTGCTTGAAGAGCAGACTTTGAATCACAGAATATTATTCCACCTCCAATGTTTTTTTATGTACTGGTAGCTAAGTGTAATGCTGCTAGTTCTGCTTGTGTGGAGGTCAGCCAGTTGCTTAACCTGACACTGACACTCTTTGTGCAAATATTATTTCTATAAAAACCTACATACCGCTGCAGTCCGTCCAGTAGAGGATTGGATTGAGCCGTCGGTGTAGACACAGTGCCCGTGAGTTCTTGAACTCTCGATGGAGGAGGCAATTGTTTCAAGAGTGACAGCTTTGAGAAGAGCAAGATTCTCATTATCTTTCTTGGTGACAGGTTTGTATGATACTTGAATGGTGGAGTACAGATAAAGAGACAGGTAGATTGCACTTAAAAGGAATGTTAAGTTTAATGAGATTGTAAGCATTGTTGCTCAGCCAATTATCATAAAAGGAGTGAGTTGGTATGTCGGCACCAGTCAAAAGGATGTTAACAGCACTAAATAATTTGTCTCTGAGCAATGCAGGAGATGTAGGGTCTCTCATGATTTTAAGGCAAAAGGTAGTGTTGACTTGCATTATTCTCTCTAGTATGGTTGGAAGCTTCAGTTCTTCCCTCATGTTGATGATTCTTGTGCATCTTGGGGCACCAAGAATTATCCTCATGGCCTCATTCTGTACTACTTCAAGTTTGTCCAACACAGAGGAGGGGTAATTAATTAAGTGCAGAGCATTATAATCAACGAGAGATCTAACGAACATCATAGAGAATAGTCTAGCATATTTATTATTGATACCAATATTCTTACCAGTAAGTGTTCTCAATGGTTTTAGTCTTTCTTTTAACCTACGGTGTAGATCATTTACAATGTCACTGTTAATACCAACTCCAAGGTATTTGTGCTGCCTTCACGTTTCAATGTTCAGGTTGTTGACCTTGAAAGTTATAGGGACATGAGTTTTCTCTTGGGGATGGAGAACTCTGGATTTAGTTAAAGACATAACAAGACCACATTCAATGCTTTTAGCAGCGAATGAATCAAGTAGAGCTTGCAGTCTAGTTTGGGAATTTGCAACAATGCATATATCATCGGCATAACAAATGACGGCTTCGTCAGGTAGTGTGGGAATATCAATTGTTAATTTGTGCATCAGAACATTGAACAGTGTAAGACTTAGCACTTCACCCAGGGGTGTACCCAACTCAAAGGGTGCACAGAGTTTACTTTTGACCCCCTTGAAAAGGACTGAGGTGGTTCTGTTACTCAGGTAATCCCTGAGCCATGTCAACAGTCTTCCCTTAACTCCAAAAGTAAGTAAGTAAGTAATTATCAAAAGAAGGCACCAAACCGGGAAGGCTATGTAGCACCATCAAATACGCAAAATAATCAGAGGGCGCTAAATATCACCAAGGATGCCAATACGAGAACAAAAACGCATAAGGCGAACGATATCAAAAGTATCCGAGTCACCAAGAATTCTATCGAGGGCAGGTGACCGCGAGGGGCGGTCGGAAAGCAAGACACACGCTCGTCCTGGAAGTCAGGACATTCAAGAAGGACATGCACGACCGTAAGAGGGACAATGCAACTAGGACAATATGGAGCAGGGCGGCGCTCCATCAAGTGACCATGGGTTAAGCGAGTATGGCCAATACGCAACCTCGCCAGAGCTGTTTCCCACCGCCGGTTACGGTGGAAGGAGGACGGCCACGAGGAAACACAACATTTAAGAGTACGTAGCTTGTTACCAGTAACAGACAACCAAGAAGCTTGCCAACGGGTAAGGACTGAGGAATGGATAATCGGGTAAAAGTCGGAATACGGAATGCCTTTACGAGAGATGGGACAAGAGCGGACAGCTTCCTTAGCAGCAGCATCCGCACGCTCATTTAAAGACACACCAATATGGCTGGGAACCCAACAAAACTCAACCGACTTAAATTTACTGTGAACGAGAAACAGCCAATGCTGGATCTCGACAACTACTGGATGAACCGGATTAAAGGACCCGAGAGCCATGAGGGCACTACGAGAGTCAACAACATCCACAAAGGAAGACTGACAACGAGAAAGCAGGAGACGAAGAGCATAGAGAATAGCATAAAGTTTCGCTGTAAAGTTGCTAGTCTCCGGAGGCAAGCGACACATATAAGTGCGATCAGGAAAAACAACAGAGTAGCCAACACCGTCCGCTGACTTAGACCCATCGGTGAAGACAGAAACGGAGCGGGAGTGAGAAGAAAAGTGCTCGAGGAAAAGGCGTTTTAGAACCGTAGGAGGGGTAAAAGCTTTAGTGATACGGGTCAAGGAAGTACAAAACCGCGGAAGAGGGACCCTCCACGGGGGCAAAGAAGGAACAACACGAGGAGAAACATCAGAAATACGAACGGAGAGAGAATCCTGTAGGCGAGATAACCGGACAGAAAGAGGGAGGTGGTGAAGAGGAACAGGAACCGCAGGAGGGGTAAAAGTTAAAGCACGACAGAGGCGAGAGGAAGGATGTTGCAAGGACCGCGCAAGATAGCGAAGTCAGTAGCGATCACGGCGGTCCTGGAGAGACAGGAAGCCAGTGTCAACATATAAGCTAAGGATGGGAGTCGAACGAAAGGCACCAGAACCTTAACTCCAAAAGAGGCTAGCTGTTCTAGGATTATTTCCCTGTTTGCTGTATCAAAAGCAGTTTGGAGATCAATAAATGCCGCCTGAGAGTTTGGTCCCTCTCTGATAAAATACTCAGCAAAGCAAGTTTGTGTGCTTCTTCCAGGAAGGAAACCATACAGGTTAGGGGCAAGGTGGGGCTTGATTTGAAACATTAGTCTGTCGAGAATAATTCTCTCAAGAACTTTACACATGCACGAAGTCAGAGAAATGGGTCTAAATTTTTGTGAATTAGGCTTGGGTATGGGTATTATGAGTCCCTGTGTCCAGCGGTCAGGTAAGACACCCTGCCTTAGACTTTGATTAAACAATTCTAGCAAAGGGCTATTTGGCAGCTCAGCAAGTACTCTCATGGTGTTGTAAGTGATGCCATCCTCTCCAGGAGAGGAAGCCTTACCTTTCTTGAGTGCATTTTTAATTTCAAAGTGGGTTATGCCATAGTTATCATCAGGCCCTATTTCACTACAGGCAATTTCAATATTGAAGTTACGATTTATTTTAGTACTAGCCTGATAGTTTTGCACATCTAGGGGCAGGCTGCTTATACTAGCAGTGCTTGCATATTGCTGAAGCAGCATGTCGGCATAGTCTACAGGTGAATGGTGATCAAGTTGACGACTGCTAGGACGAGAAATATTTTTAATTTTATTCCACATTTGGGATGAGGATGTTGCACGATTGATGCCTTGCAGAAACTGTTCCCAGTGCTGGTTATACACCTGTTCCTTTAGCTCTCTAAACTCTCGGCTGGCTTTAAGAAATATGTTGAGGGTGTCAGCTGTTTTATGTGTTTTATACTGCTCAGCTAGGAATAGAACTCTGTCATACAGGGGCTTAAGGCGTGAGTCAGTGAACCACCTCTGTCCCTTCTTCACTGTTTTGGGTCTTGTGGATTTTACAACATTGTCATAAAAAGCGGTTACTTCAGTGACCAGGTCCTCATATAATGCGTTGACGGTAGTAAAGCAGTAAGTGTTATACCATTCAGAAATGCGGAATTTGAAGAGCATGTGTAAATTTTCAAGGATATTAATTTTTTTTTTTCAAAGCTTAGGGGTTTGACATTATTGATAGTGTATGAACTGAATATGGCAAAATGATCACTAACTAATTCATGAACAATTGATCCTCCGACAGCATTATCAATGAGGCCGTGACCAATGACATAATCAAGCCTGCCACCCATGAGGTGTGTGACGTTAGAGGAGTCAAAGTTGAACACAGACATGTTATTATCTCTTAATTATTTTACAAAGACTCTGCCATTCCTGTTTGTTTTGGTGTCACCCAGGGTGGTGTGTCGAGCATTAAAATCACCCATTACAATGGTTTGAGAGCTGCTGGTGATTTTTGGGAGAGAGGCTTCCACCATTTGATCGCACCTTACATATACATTAACCAAGTTAATAAACCCGGTCGCTGTAGCAATCTGAAACTGCTGATAATATGAGTCGCCACTTTTGTGGTTTTTAACATGTTTACACACTAGGTTAGTTTTAACATACGTCAAGATACCGACATCATGTGAACCAACATTTGAGAAAGCTACATAACCTGGGAGATTGGGTGGCGTTTTATTTTTTGTGTTTGCAGTGTATGGTTCCTGCAGGCACAGTACATCAATGTTATTGGCACCAGCGTACATCATTAGATCAAACAGCCTTCTTCGCACGCTTCTCACATTCCACGTGAGAAATTTAAGAGTGAATTGGTCGTGGGTAATGGTGTTCATAAACCTGACGAAGAGAAGTGTTTACAAGATTCACAAGTTGTAGACTATTGCATACAAATGACAATTGTTCACAGTCATCAATGTCAAAGAGTTCTCTCATCTGTTTCAAGGTCAGCTGGGTGCCTGTACTTCTCCTAACATCTACAATCATATCATGTTCATCAAGATTCATAGAGACACAAGCGGTATTGTTTGGAATGAGTTCTTGAGCGCATTTGTTAATTATAGCTAAGACACACGGGTTTTCATGTGTTTCACTTGCCACAGCGGCACTTACAGCACTGGAGGAGGCGTCAACACTTACAGCACTGGAGGGGGGTTCAATACTTGCTTGAGACATGTCAACACTTACAGCACTGGAGGGGGGTTCAATACTTGCTTGAGACGTGTCAACACTTACAGCACTGGTAGGCATTTCACTAGAGACTTGGACGTTCACTTCACTCCTCGGGCTGGCGAGATGATGGCTTGAACACTGTCTCAGGTCGTCCATGTTGATCTTAGCATAACTGCTGTTGAGACCATTTTCAATCTTCGTGAGTGTTTCTTGAATCTTATTGACGGTAATTTCTATTTTACTCATGCGAGCTGGAAGTTCTAACACCTCCCTCTGCAGGCTGGCGTCAGGCTTCCCAGGTAGGCCAGGGAAGGTTGTCAGGCTGTTGGTGTCAGGAACGGTGATGGGGCCTCCCCGGGTGGGGGGGGCGGGTAGGTGTAGTGGTGGGGCCACCCCGGGTGGGGGGGTTGACTGGGGTGGTGGAGGGTTGCCCCACTGTGCTGTGCGGGGAAGGCCGCTTGACACAGTCCTTGTGCCAAGCGGTCACTCCCTCACGCAAGCACCTGGGACATTTGTGCTTGGTGGCTGAGGATGAGGTCTCATCTGTCCCAGGGGCGTGGTCTTTATTGGGGCAGTCTTTAGTGAGATGATTGGCTGCACAAAAGGCACAGGTGCCTGAAGATTGACAGTGCTTGGCTACGTGACCAAAGTGTTGACAGTTAAAACACATGACAGCTGAGGACACCCAGGGTGTTATGGGACAGGCTGGCCGGTAGGGTCCTAGGAACCTATGATGATTGGGAGGCGGCGCCTCATTTTCCCAGACTTGATGCGTCGTGCACTGTACACACCTGGTAATTCTTTCGCATGGAAGATGTCAAGGTCATGAGGGTAGGATGTGACAAGGTACTCGCAGTACCTCCTGGACCTCTCAGGAGAGTCTGCTTTACTGAATGTTATGCCACCCACTCGACCTTGGAGTAGGGCCGAGATGGTGACTTCATCGGACCTGGCTATATAGATGTAAGGCGAGGCGTGTCTAGGGATTATGAGGTCTATGGGGTCATGGGGTCAGGAAAAGTACGAGGGAGGTCACGTCTCATCCAGGCGTACCTCTGGTCACTGGCAACTTGAGATGGAATTGCCAGCCTGGCATATTTATTACAGGGTGCTAGGGTGGGTCGTGGTGCCATCCCCATTGTGGGGGTGACATTGGTTGTCTTGACAAAGTTGTTACCTTCCCTTAACCTTCTCTCTTTACGTAAGGTCTTCCGGCTTTTGTGAACAGTAAAACTACCATCCGAGGCTGCTTCATCACTTGAGTTGGTGTCCTCCTCATACGTGGGAACAGAGGTATGGAGTGCTTGGTTATGCTGTACATCATGCGGGGTGGTGGCCGAAGTGGACGCAGATGCGTCTGAAGCATTTTGGGAAGGGTCGCTGTGGGTGACCCCAGAAGGCAGGAGGGAAGTGGCCATAGTTACCAGAGTCACAACATGAAGTGACAAGACACGTCAGCATCTACCAGAGTGGGAGCACTTCAGGCTATTGCCTGGACCCAGAACAACAGCGGCTATTAATCATAGTGCAGAGACAAGATGAATAGTTCAGACACCATACAAGCAAACGCAGGTGTATACATGGTCAGCTGGCAACGCTGCTGAGGGTACTGCACTGGTAGTGTGGCTCCGACTAGAGTGACAGGTGCAGAGAGTGCCACTCTGATGCCTACTTTATCCACACACACACACACTTAATAGTCCTCTACACTGTGTGTAACACTGCACTGGTACCACCAATCACTGAGGCATCTGTAAAACGGTATGCAGTGGTCCGTTCCTGCCACCGTGATCAGGCTCTACAGGGGAAATACAGCTTAGGGGAACGGGCCAATAGGGGCTAAAGTTCCAGCGCCCGGGGTACCACCTCAGGCGTCTGACCAGGCGTGAGGTAAGGGGAAGCGGCCATGTCCCCATTGCCCAAGGCGCCACTTCAAAAACATAGGTGTTGTTTATCCAGATATCTGGTATATATCACTGCTAGGTTGTGAGATCCTTAAGGCCGTCTGTACCCGATTAGCAGTAAATCCATGTGGAGGGGTTGGCCTAGACGTCTACCCCGCACCAGGGTAGCAACGATTTATTTTATGATGTTATTTAACTATATATCTACACACGATTAACTCTACGGCACATACTCATACATATTCATCTACTACTACTACTACTACTATTGATCACCTGAACACTTCACCTCTTCCTATACTTAAACTTTTACCCACATCGACACACAACATGCTGCCCCTCGCGACACACAACCACCGAGCGACACCTGACACGTGCTGCCACGCACGAGTCAGGTGCACCTGACACGTGTGTGCAATTGCACTACCTGAAATTCAGATGTGCAATTGCACACCTGTTGCAGGTCTTGCACGCGGTCTATGTCTCAATTTACCCTACTACCACAGACCTCTAAGCTGCACATGTTTGCGTTAGTGGCACAACTGTGAAAAAGAGGATAAAGTGATATGAAAAAGACACTTAAGAAGAGGAAAATACTTAATTACAAATAAACATACATGAATAGTTGCATTCGTGAGGAGGATGGATTGGTTGCCAAAGGAGGTGGTGACGGAGACAGATGTGATGTTGTGAACATCGCCCAGGTCGATGAAGACCCAGTTACCGCTGGCACTTGCTACACACGAGCAATCCGTGAAGTTAACTCGTTTACCTCCAGTCACCTGACAAATACAAAAATCTGACTTTATAGTAAACATTATTTTGATTGTTACTTTAATAACCTTTCATTAATCTGTAACCCTCTTGACTATGCCTCACGTCATGTGACTTATAAAAAGTTTACCGTTTTGTAAAAAAAAATATCTAGGCATTATATCCTAGGCGGAGCTTCACTACAGATATTGAGCACTTGTTCAATAGCTGCCTCTGGTAATCTCTGGTAAGCTCAAGGGAAAAATTCCCCGCTTTCCTTATTTAGTATGAAGGCGTCATGGAGGAAAATCATTCAAGAGACTCGCTCCCCGGTTTTAGACTCATATTGTTGTTGTGTTCTTGATGATAAAATATCTGATTTATTGGCAAATGATGATGCACATTCTGACAGTAGAGATGAAGAGAATAAGTCCATCCCCAGTGGGCGCCATTGGTTGAAAGCGGCCAACGTTACATACTGTTTAGTATAACAGCCGTCGTTGTCAGCCATATGCATGGTGCGCACTAGGTCTTGGATGGAATGGGAACAGAAGAAGAAAAGTAGCAGCATATTATAACACAAGTAATGAAAGAGTCTCACAGGAGGCTGTGAGGACTGTTAGGGTTATGGTCCAGAAGGAAACGAGGTTATTTCCCTGCTGGACACTGAGCTATGGAGAGGCTTCTCCTTATGTCATTGTGTCTTGAATGCAAAACCTTTCAACTTGTACAGTGGACAAAGGGATACAGAAGAGAGATAGCTATGAAGAATTTGGTAAACAGGGTTTCTTCTGACATAATTTAACGCATCTTTAAAATCGAGGCTTCGGGTCGGGGAAATTTGCTATATATGGACGTGATGTAGCTTAATAATCTACAGGAACGCAAAACCCAGGCTAACTGGGTTTCTGGAAGGTGGCTGCTTCCTGGGGGAGTAATCTTCTTGCAGCGTTAGCAATGATGAATCAATTTGTGTTTCTAAAGCAATAGTCGATTCCCCCATCCATCTGTTTTAATTCACAGAAGGAGGTTAACTTGAGGTTATCTTGAGATGATTTCGGGGCTTAGTGTCCCTGCGGCCCGGTCCTCGACCAGGCCTCCACCCCCAGGAAGCAGCCCGTGACAGCTGACTAACTCCCAGGTACCTAGTTACTGCTAGGTAACTGCTAGGAAAGCTCTTAAGAAGAGATGCTAGATAACTTCGTGGATGTGACAAGTCAGACAAGTGTTGGAGAATCTTTCGATTTTGGATATAATGCTGAGTGATAGCGCTCTTCTTAATGATGTCATTGACTTCAATGCTCCTTGAGTGCCAGCACTCTGTGGTTTTTAGCAGAGCTGTCCATGCTGAATTTACTTGTTCACCTCTGCCTTGCTGCAAATACATTTATAACCTATGTGGATTGGGGCCACAAAGTAAGGAGCCACTGTAATTCAGAATGCCTGCAGAGTAAAACACACACCAGTTGCTGACAAAGGAGGGCGGGGGGGGGGGGGGGGGGAAATAGATAGTCACCTTCATGAGGAGTTGTAACCGTGGGAAATTTTCCACCATGTTGAATAAAATTTAATTAATTTCAATTGAATTAAATACCCACCAAAAGATATGTTTCTATTGTGTATAATTCTTAAATTAACGGTAAAATAGAAATGTTAGTATAAACATGAAGAATTACAACTTATTTTTCTAAGTAATAAAGAAAATGTGACCGTTATCTTATGAATAATATTAAATTAACAAATATTTTCACATATTTTTAAGACCTAATTCATCCAGCCTGAGGGCTGCATTCACAATATTTTGTGAGTTACTATTAATTGTGAATAAATTATAAATTGTGACACACGTGACGTGGTGCTGGTTTATTTCACATATAATAAAGAATCCTGTGGAATTCATTGTTGATGGACCTCGTTAACAGTAAAGAAAGGGCCTTGTTCCATTTCTGCCTTAGTGATAGGGAGTGACCATTCTTGTTTTACTAGTCTGATGCTGTTACAAGGTCTGAAGACCAGCCCTGAGGGGGAAGCATTTCTGATAATAAATCACACTAATTCCTGATTTAATGATTCAATAAATTTTGTGTACAATGCCTCAATGTAAAGCTGTCGGCAATAAATAAATAAATAAATTGTCGGCAGGCTGGAGTCCAGAATACGAGCAAGATCGTGTTTGGTACCATCCAGAGAGATGTGTTTGGTACAACCCTGAGAGATGTGTTTGGTACAACCCTGAGAGATGTGTTTGGTACAACCCTGAGAGATGTGTTTGGTACCATCCAGAGAGATGTGTTTGGTACAACCCTGAGAGATGTGCTTGGTACAACCCTGAGAGATGTGCTTGGTACAACCCTGAGAGATGTGTTTGGTACAACCCTGAGAGATGTGCTTGGTACAACCCTGAGAGATGTGCTTGGTACAACCCTGAGAGATGTGTTTGGTACAACCCTGAGAGATGTGTTTGGTACAACCCTGAGAGATGTGTTTGGTACAACCCTGAGAGATGTGTTTGGTACAACCCTGAGAGATGTGTTTGGTACAACCCTGAGAGATGTGTTTGGTACAACCCTGAGAGATGTGTTTGGTACAACCCTGAGAGATGTGTTTGGTACAACCCTGAGAGATGTGTTTGGTACAACCCTGAGAGATGTGTTTGGTACAACCCTGAGAGATGTGTTTGGTACAACCCTGAGAGATGTATTTGGTACAACCCTGAGAGATGTATTTGGTACAACCCTGAGAGATGTGTTTGGTACAATCCTGAGAGATGTGTTTGGTACAACCCTGAGAGATGTATTTGGTACAACCCTGAGAGATGTGCTTGGTACAACCCTGAGAGATGTGATTGGTACAACCCTGAGAGATGTGCTTAATTCAACCCTGAGAGATGTGATTGGTACAACCCTGAGAGATGTGCTTGGTACCGTCCAGAGAGATGTGCTTGGTACATCCAGAGAGATGTGCTTAGTACCACCCAGAGAGATGTGCTTGGTACCATCCAGAGAGAGATGTGCTTGGTACCATCCAGAGAGAGATGTGCTTGGTACCATCCAGAGAGATGTGCTTGGTACCATCCAGAGAGATGTGCTTGGTACCATCCAGAGAGATGTGCTTGGGACCATCCAGAGAGATGTGCTTGGTACCATCCAGAGAGAGATGTGCTTGGTACCATCCAGAGAGATGTGCTTGGTACCATCCAGAGAGATGTGCTTGGGACCATCCAGAGAGATGTGCTTGGGACCATCCAGAGAGATGTGCTTGGGACCATCCAGAGAGATGTGCTTGGTACCATCCAGAGAGGTGATGCATAAATCTATTATCGATGAGTCAAGGAACCGGGCCCACGTGACTTAGATGCGTTCCGGCCCAAACTTCAGCTTCTAGCACAGTTAGGCTGATGTTTCCTTATATTATTATAAACTATTAACCTTATTAAGTTTAAGTAATTCACATTTTTATTTTAACTAATTAATTGCTTTAATTTAGTTAGTTATTTTTAATTTCTGAATATAAACTCCTCAGGTGTGTGAGTAATTAATGTGTGGAGCTGAGAAATACAGTCCATTGCTTTAAATCTAATACACTTACAATTAAATTAAATAAATAATTAATAAAACTTATATTTAATCAAATAAAATTCAATCAAATTAATATTGTTCCAACAAGCAAATCTTCTCCACAGCAAATGATGTGAGGCGAGCAATGTTAGACACACTGCAGCTGCTCGGTCTAATACGGAATTGTTCCAGTGGGATTGTTTATGGTTTGTAGATGGAGGTGGCTGGAGTGCCGGGACAGCTGGGTAAGCCCACTTAATGGCTGTGTATACAACTGGGATTGTGTACCCCGGCCAAGTTACCTAAAACGTCTGACAGGATTCCATTCTTCAAACTGTCATTTGCTCCGGAGGTTTCCAGGTACAGCGATCTTGGTGGCTGTGTGAACACCGAGGCCTCCAAGTCTGACGGGAAAGGGTCATCTATCCCATCAGACTTAACCCTGAGTCATTGTGAGAACGTTTAAGAATGTTTTCTGACGTGGGTTTCTGTAAGTAGTTTTAATCACCTAACATGGGGCTATTGTGAGATGCAGAATAACTCAGAAGATATGTTAATCCAGCAAAGCACAGACATCCGGTTAAAAGATTAGTGTGCCATGATCATCAATGTCTTCAGTACTCTCATCAACCTTCTTCAGGTCAGCAATCTTCATACCAATTATCTCGTTGATGGTATTTGACTGAATAGAAGCTTCGAAGAACATACTATCTTCAGGTTGAGTAATGTAGATATCAGGCAAATATATTTTATTTGAATTATAATGAGTTGGACGGAGGAGGCTATTTCACACTTAGAAGAGTTCAAGATGAGTCCCAGTTTCGCTCCTTATTCCTGAATTAATCTGACGGCCTACATAAGGGAATCTGCGGAACCTGCTAGGAAACCATATTTCTAGAGCCAAATATTAAGCTCGTTGCACAGGATCTCAGGACTTCTTTAATAACTAAGCATAAAAAGAGAGAAGAAAGGTCACTCAATTGGACACCTTTAAATAAGTCAATATATTGGCCGTCAAATAGTAGCTTTAGGTCCTAGTTGCAACATGAATGTACACATGTATCGGGCAAAGAGATATGAAGACGAACAGGATAGAGTTCTGCATCCCTTCCAACTGGGTTCAAAGCATTTTTTAAATCCTGGAAAATTAGGACTTTTTCGTCTGTCATTCTGTCAACAAATGCTTGAGTTGCAGGCGATGTCGCCTCATAGCACTGAAGAATGCCGAACACAGTCTGTTTTACTTCCAACACTTCAGCCACTACCTGGCTAACTGTTCTTGCAACAGCCTTAGCGACGAGGCGCCATTGGTAATTATCAATGTACAATTTGCTAAAGGACCCCGATAAACTAACTATCTGGGCAGAACGCAAGTAAAAATAGCTCTGTCAGTGCCAAACGATAGCAGGCAACCGGTCCACAAACAAACAGGACAAAATATAAACAATACCTCAAACCTTCAGAATGGCAAGCAACGAAGAGACAAGACGAAAACTTTGCCAAGAAAATTCATACTATCGCTGAGATGAAAGGAATAGGTGGGACACCAAAAGTGCAGCTGCCTGCAGACCATGCAGATGGTTACAGACTAAAGTAACAAGTCAAAATGCGAAGATTGGAGAACAATCTTGAACCTGCAAGGAACTCTCTTTGACTAATTTTTCGGAAGAGGAGCCGTGGCAAAATGTGCGAGTTTGGATACCATGCCATCATAGCCGGAGTCTGTGGTTGAGCATGGCACCAGGAAGCCAGAATAAACTCTCTGTCCATAAACATCTCCAGTTTAAGCATCACCAGGAGCAACAGCTGAAACAAAGAGAAGAGATACAGAAAATCCCAATGGTTTCAGTCCTGCCAAAAAGCATTCACAGGAAGAGCCAAGCAATTGGGTAACAGAGCCAAGTAAGACGGTAGACGCAGATTCCACGCCAACGCGATGACGTGTACCATGTGGATCTCTAACGTCTGGCAGAGCCAACAAAAGAACACATCGTTGACGGTCACCTCCGTGAAAATGCGACGGAAACGAGTGACCATCCACGAGCATGTGACTTATGATGAGAGTTAAGCCCTGAGAATATAGAAGAAGAGCTATTCACTGAATATAGTTCTACGGAGGATAAGACTGAATCGAACCCCGTTATTCTTGCAATGAACCACTAGGGAGTAGTGACAGTTGAGCCAGATGAAGGAGCCCGGAGGAAGATGAATGTGCTGCAGAGACTGATGCACACCCGCAAACTCATGCCCCATTCTGTGCACTCCACTAAAACAACCCTGCGAACAGCACTGGGAGGCCTGATAAGCACTTCTCACAACACAGAAACACAGCCGGGGAGTCCATAAACAGGTTGAGTGAGAGGGAGAAGGAACGTGCCACGGAACCATATCCATCGACGCTGGAAGAGAAACTTCGCCATTAAAGGACAAATGAAAGTGGACAGTGATAAGGTACTCTGCTCGTCTTCACCTAGACTACAACTACTGCCCTACATGGTGCTCACCTTCACCTAGACAACAACTACTGCCCTACATGGTGCTCGCCTTCACCTAGACTACAACTACTGCCCTACATGGTGCTCGCCTTCACCTAGACAACAACTACTGCCCTACATGGTGCTCGCCTTCACCTAGACTACAACTACTGCCCTACATGGTGCTCGCCTTCACCTAGACTACAACTACTGCCCTACATGGTGCTCGCCTTCACCTAGACAACAACTACTGCCCTACATGGTGCTCGCCTTCACCTAGACAACAACTACTGCCCTACATGGTGCTCACCTTCACCTAGACAACAACTACTGCCCTACATGGTGCTCACCTTCACCTAGACTACAACTACTGCCCTACATGGTGCTCGCCTTCACCTAGACTACAACTACTGCCCTACATGGTGCTCGCCTTCACCTAGACTACAACTACTGCCCTACATGGTGCTCACCTTCACCTAGACTACAACTACTGCCCTACATGGTGCTCACCTTCACCTAGACTACAACTACTGCCTTACATGGTGCTCACCTTCACCTAGACTACAACTACTGCCCTACATGGTGCTCACCTTCACCTAGACTACAACTACTGCCCTACATGGTGCTCACCTTCACCTAGACTACAACTACTGCCCTACATGTAGTTTCGTTTTGGTGTACTAGTAGAAATTTATTGTATAGGCTGCTGTTGAATGTCTATGTGAAATCCCCTTCGGAGTAGAGAAACACCTAATTTTGTGAATATGATTAAAATATATTTACAATAAAACATAAAAGTAACTGATTTTTTTAACCAATGAACACCCACCCTCCACTTTTACTTTAGCTAAGGAGCAAGAGCCATATACATTAAATCTTATCTCTCCGTCACTTCGTAATATATAGAGAAGTCTGCATGAAATCAATGACAATTTCTCCTCAGATCACTCTATATACATTATCCTCAAATCGTGGTATTTTTTCTTCAAATAAAAAAACATATCATCTTACCACGTTTGTAAAATTTTATCAGTGGGATTTTTATTTAATTGTAATTAGTTTTATTAATTATTTAAAGTATTATTATTTATTTGTTTTTTAAAGTAATTGTATTTTGTTTTACTATTTAATTATTTGTTTAGAGAGTGGACTATATAGATTAAATTTTATCTCACTGATAAACCTCCTTCCCAAATTTTCAGGGTTTTATGAATTCATCTACACAAGAATTAACCTATTAGTGTTTTGGATTCATTATATTAATTTAAGTGAATTCATGTTATTTAAATCTGCTAGTTATTATTGTTATTGGATTGCCTCGTTGGCCACCAGGGGGTTCAGACGTGCTCGCCTGACCTGCCAGTTGCTGCCTGGAGTTGCGAGGGGGCGAGTGCTGTTTGAAGTGTCGGCAGGAGCTGGTCGGCCGGGCGGACAGCACGCTGGACTTGTGATCCTGTGGTGCCGGGTTCGTTCCCGGGCGCCGGCGAGAAACAATGGGCAGAGTTTCTTTCACCCTATGTCCCTGTTACCTAGCAGTAAAATAGGTACCTAGGTGTTAGTCAGCTGTCACGGGCTGCTTCCTGGGGGTGGAGGCCTGGTCGAGGACCGGGCCGCGGGGACACTAAAGCCCCGAAATCATCTCAAGATAACCATGGGGGCCTCCCTCCCCCTGTTGTGTGTGTCCAGTCTATAGGTCTCGTGTTTTCTGCTCGAGCGGGATATCCTGAGGTGGGGTTGGTGCTGTGTGACATGCTGCGGGTCTCTGTGGGGGATATTGATGGCGTTGAGCTGGTGACTGCCTGTAGGGTGATTGTTAAACTAATGACGGAGGAGGTGTATAGGGCGTTTTTATGTCGCTACGAGGGGCGGACCTTGCCCCTGCCCGATGGTGCAGGCACTGTGACTGTCTCCGATTGCAGTGGTGCCGTCACGTATGTAAGCGTGCATGGGGCGCCCCGGGAATTTCCAAAGGGGCTCCTGAGGCGTTATTTCGGCCAGTTTGGAGCGGTCGTCAGTGTGCGGTTGCGCCTGCTCTCCTCGGGTCCGTTAAAGGGTGTGCGGTCGAATATTTGCACCCTAGGAATGAGGCTGCAGGCGGACATTCCATCTCAAGTGAAGCTTCTGGGGTGCTATGTTAGGGTGTATTATGCTCGTCAGCCCCGTATGTGTTACCGTTGTGGCCTCTTGGGCTATCAGGCTGCTGGGTGCTGTGAACCTGCCGTCGCGCCCATCAACCTCTTCCGGGAGGAGGATTTCCCGCTGCTCCCTCTGGAGGAGGATTCGGTGGATGTGGACGACTCTTTGGCTGCTGCTGTGCCCCGTGTATCGCCTGATGCGCCTCCTGTTGATGTCGCCCCTCCTCCAAAGGATGTGTCGCCTGTTGCGGTTGCCTCTCCTCAGAAGGTTGTGACGCCGTCGGGTGTTCGTCCTGCCCTGGGTGCTGTCCTGGATACTCCTGTGGTTCTTCCAGCTCCCGTCTGCAGGGCTCCCCCGTCTTCCTGTTCTTCACCTGTGGTGCCTGTCACTGCACCCGTGCCGTGTGCCCAGGCTGTACTGGGTGCTGGGGTCGATGTGAGGCCTCCTACTATGCTCTACCTGGTTCCCCGTGTGGTTGAGGATGTTGCCGTCCTGCAGAGAGCGTCGGTTCGCCCGACTTGTGTTTACCGGGTTTCTGGGTCGACATCCGTCTCTGATGATGTGCCGCCGGTGCCCAAGCGTTCCCAGCGATCTTCTGATTGGGCTGATGTGGGAAAATTCGATGATGGTGGGTCTTCCAGTGACTGTGGTGAGGTTCTGGTTGCGTCGTAATCATCGGTGGTGGCGGAGGTCCATGTGCCTGCGGCTGCCAGTGTCGATGTTTCTTCTAGTGAGGTGCCTGTGGAGGTTGCTTCCGGTGCGTCGCCTGTGTCGGATGGTTCCGGTTCTGCGTGGGGGGTGGTTCCTCCTGCTGGTGAGCGTGGTGACCTAATGGTGGTGTTAAAGAAGACTGCTCGCTCTGGGGGTTCCATGCCCCCAGTTTCGTCCCCTGGTTGATCGGGGGCGGTTTTGCCGCTTCTCCCGTCTCCGACCGTCTCTACTACATCTCCTGCGCTGTCGGATGTGGGGTTGCCATCTCGGCGGCCTTCGTCTTCTTCTCCTGTGCGTCCGGCGGCGGGGCCGTCTCGGAGGCCTGAGTCCACTTCCGTCTTCTGCCTCCTTTCGCTCTACCTTACGTCGTTATGCAACTACTGCCGCCCAGCTCCAGGTGCTGCCACTTCTGCCTGATCTGGTGGTTCCCGAGTTTATGCACGCCCCCATGAAGCAGGGGGATCGTTGTCCTACCGACAGGGAGTACTTAGTGTGGGAAGCCTATAAGCAGAAATATCCTATGCATGAGTTTCCTGAGAAACATTCACCTCCAATTGACGTGTTTCCTGCTTTTAAGTGATTTTGTGTGCGTGTTTGTGTGTGTGTGTGTGTGTGTGTGTGTGTGTGTGTGTGTGTGTGTGTGTGTGTGTGTGTGTGTGTGTGTGTGTGTGTGTGTGTGTGTGTGATGTGTGTGTGTGATGTGTATTGTGGTATTGTGTCCATTTTTGTACGTGGGGTGCTGTTGCGTGCGTTCGTGTGTGTCTGGGAGTACTGTATTGCTTTTTGTTGTTGTTATGTATTTATACCTCTCCGTGTGGGTTTCAGGGCCGGTGGACTGAAAACTGAAAACTCACACCTCATAATTTGTTGCATTTAGTCCTGGAGACCATTCAGGCTTGTATATATATATGTCGTACCTAGTAGCCAGAACGCACTTCTCCGCCTACTATGCAAGGCCCGATTTGCCTAATAAGCAAAGTTTTCCTGAATTAATATATTTTCTCTAATTTTTTTCTTATGAAATGATAAATCTACCCATTTCATTATGTATGAGGTCAATTTTTTTTATTGGAGTTAAAATTAACGTAGATATATGACCGAACCTAACCAACCCTACCTAACCTAACCTAACCTATCTTCATAGGTTAGGTTAGGTTAGGTAGCCGAAAAAGTTAGGTTAGGTTAGGTTAGGTAGGTTAGGTAGTCGAAAAAAAATTAATTCATGAAAACTTGGCTTATTAGGCAAATTGGGCCTTGCATAGTAGGCTGAGAAGTGCGTTCTGGCTACTAGGTACGACATATATATATATATATATATATATATATATATATATATATATATATATATATATATATATATATATATATATATATTTTTAATATACAAAATGAGTACCACCTCTAGCTGGAAGAAGGGGGACCCATAGCCTCGGAGGAAACCACGCATAACGCATTAGAGAGAATGTTTAGATCCCCTCCAATACAGTTTCTGTGTGCTTTTCTCCTACCACCCCCTTCCTTAAATATTTTTTGTGCTTTATTATGCATTTGATGGTTACAAGATATACATGGGTTGATACAAAAATAATAATGCAAAAAGGTGCTTAAAGGTTATGGATCTCTTGAAAAACACAACAATGGGAAACATTGATGAATGTCACAGACGGGTTCGATCATTGTTGCAAGTCAAACACTTCTTCGAATTCCTCTGAAGTTGGACTAGTGCCCAAGACGCAACAGGCATTTCCCCTCTGAATCGCAACACTGAGGCGCTGGAACAAGAAACTTTTTGCTCTCTGGTCTTTTGTAGCGCTGATCAATTTGTCCCCCAATTCCTTCAGGAACTTCAATGCACATTTTCCCCACGAACCGAGGGTCTCCGAGCCGATCGGAACAAAGCTGTAGCAGTGTGCTAGACCTCTGTATTTAATAATTTTCTGCGATTCCCTGAAAGAAGCAGCACCACCGCTTTCACGTGTGCTGTAGTGGAGGTAGGTACTGGCCAGTGTGGCAGCGCACGTGTAGTCCCATACCACTTGCTTACCATCCTTCCAAGGTAGCAAGGTGACCCCATCAGGGCGCTTCTGAGGGTCGTTAGGTCTGGATAAGTGTGGTTCTCTTTGTGCCTGGCAGCGGGCTGTGGCGAGGCTCCTCTTGATGATGTCGTTGACTTCTTCATGTCTTGCAATTTTACCCTGTGATTTACGACATACCAGACCATGACGACCATATTGGTCTGCCATCGCAGTTCCGCAGATGCACCTATGTTCGGTGAGGATGGGGGCGGCAAGGCGAAGGGCAACTCCAATGCGGAGAGCGTCATGACTGAGGCGAGTTCCCAGGGCTGCATTGGGCACAGCAAATAAAAAATCCCCGGCGTGGGGTGCTGTTACCGCTAGGAGGCGGGCTTTGTTTTCAGCATCAGCGTTGTCAATCATTGCTGTGACAGTCTTTTCCTTTATGGGGCTATCCCAGTGGGCCTGCTTGTGGTCTTTTGGGACTTGTGGTTGGGGTTGAGGGTGTGCAATGGTGTCCCATTGTCTGGCTGCTTCGATGAACGTTTGATCATGAGTTCCCGCTGTCTCTCTCATACGCTCTGGTAGGATCTGCCCTACCAATTCGTTGGCTCCGGTACATGAGGATAAGAATGCTGGAAGTGCTACCTCAGTTGCCTTTCGTATGCCTATCCCTCCAAATCTCACTGGTAGTGTTGCTTGGTCCCACTGACTGTCATCTAAATCTAGGTTGAGCGCCTTCCTGAATATTGACCTGAGGAGCTCATCATATTGATTTAGAAGTGGGTTGCCAAAAGTTGGTGCACACCTTAAGAAGTATGTTAGCCTGGGCAAGGTAAGGCACTTTGTGAGAAGGTAGAGGGCATCGTGGGAGTCCAAGTCCCCAATTCTCTCTTCCATCCTCTTTAGGTCTCTAAACTTTTCGTCAAGGACTGCAGCAATGGCATTGTGGCCCAGAGGTGCTCCGAGTAGTGTGCTGTCGGTAGGTTTAACGACTGAGGCTTCTGGTAGAACTGATTTCACTGCTCTAATGATTACTTCACTAGATGCAATAATTTCGCACTTGGAGGGGCTAAGAACGAGACCCATGGACTCCCCCCGTGTCTTCACCAGCTGTAAGTCTTCTAGCAGGGAATCTTGTGTGCCTGCCAGAGTGCCATCATCCAGGAACCAGATGTTGAGCTCGCTGGACAGTCTGGTTGTAATTTCTCGAACCGCTATGCAAAAGAGGAACGGTGCAAGTGGGTCACCCTGTTGAATTCCCTCTGCTGAGGTGACTTCATGTTTGCCAAACAGGAGGGTTGAGTCTTTGCTGTAGCCTGCTGACACAAACGGGAGAATGCTTGGGCAATGTTCCTGGACTGCAGTGAGGATTGCTTCCCTTTTGACCGAGTTGAAAGCGTTTTTAAAATCTAATTTTACTACTGCCTGGTCTTCAGTAAGAGAGCTAATGTAGGCTCGTGCAGCATGAGCCGCTGCTTCACAGCCTTGGGGGACTCCAAACCCCAGCTGGTTGGGTTGCAGCATGGTGGCTGCTTCCGTTCGGATACTTCTGACAGCAGCCCTTGCAACTAGGCGGCGAAGGGTATTACCAACGGCAATGGGTCTGATTCCTCCCCCCTTCTTTTTGAGGGCACATAGGGATGCACCAAAGAAGAATGGCTTGATTTCATCGGAGATTAACCCGGCGAGGCAGTTGTTGACAAACGTTGTGATTTCTGTCAGGAGCGCTTCTGCAGCTGGGCCAAGAACAGGGTTCACCATTTCCTTCACATGTTGAGGTCTTACCCCTGTGTAGCCTCCTGAGGAGCCCGGGGGAAATGAAACGATAGCTTTATAAACCTCTGACTCCCGGAGGACGAGAGGTTCCTGGTTAGGGGCGAGCCTGACCTGTGGGGGAGGTCCACCTACGGCCTTGAGGGGGTGTTTTTCTCTCAGTGCTTGGGCTGTGGTTTCATCCCTGGGCAAAATTTTGTCCTCACTTGTGATTAACCTGAGTGCCCCGACTGTATTGCCCTCTTCAATTTTCTTGCTGACTTGGGTACCTAATTTATATATATATATATATATATATATATATATATATATATATATATATATATATATATATATATATATATATAGATATATATATATATGTATATATATATATATATATATATATATATATATATATATATATATATATATATATATATATATATATATATATATATATATATATATATATTAGTATATTTTGGTAGCAGTCTTTCCTGTAGACATATATTATTAAATATGACCGAAAAAGTAAGATTAATAATTCTAACGCGAATTTTCTCTATCTTTCTTACGTTTCTTTTCACTGTTGATGGTAATTCAAAGATCAATTCTCCAAAATTCATTTTTATTTCTAGTCTGACGCGACACTTGAGCGCGTTTTGTAAAACTTATTACATTTTCAAAGACTTTAGTTTCCAAACACACAACTGAAACTGAATAGAGCTTGCACATCTTCGAGTTTATATCTACATTTGGGTGAGGTGGATGAGGTGAAAACAAACTTTCAACAATGGGTATTAAATGGGCATTAAATTCAAACACAAGACAGAACACGAAACAATGGGTATTGAATGGAAGTAATTGTAGAAAGCCTATTGGTCCATATTTCTTGATGCTTCTATATTGGAGTGGAGTCTTGAAGTGGGTAGAATATAGTTGTGCATTAATTGGCTGTTGATTGCTGGTGTTGACTTCTTGATGTGTAGTGCCTCGCAGACGTCTAGCCGCCTGCTATCACTGTATCTATCGATGATTTCTGTATTGTTTGCTAAGATTTCTCTGGTGATGGTTTGTTTGTGGGAAGAGATTATATGTTCCTTAATGGAGCCCTGTTGCTTATGCATCGTTAAACGCCTGGAAAGAGATGTTGTTGTCTTGCCTATATACTGTTTTTTTTTAGGCTTACAGTCCCCAAGAGGGCATTTGAAGGCATAAACGACGTTGGTCTCTTTTAAAGCGTTCTGCTTTGTGTCTGGAGAGTTTCTCATGAGTAGGCTGGCCGTTTTTCTGGTTTTATAGTAAATCGTCAGTTGTATCTTCTGATTTTTGTCTGTAAGGATAACGTTTCTACTGACAATATCTTTCAGGACCCTTTCCTCCGTTTTATGGGCTGTGGAAAAGAAGTTCCTGTAAAATAGTCTAATAGGGGGTACAGGTGTTGTGTTAGTTGTCTCTTCAGAGGTTGCATGGCGTTTCACTTTCCTTCTTTTGATGTCTTCCACAAAACTATTGGAAAAACCGTTGTTGACTAGGACCTGCCTTACCCTACAGAGTTCTTCGTCGACTTGCTTCCATTCTGAGCTGTGGCTGAGGGCACGGTCGACATAAGCGTTAACAACACTCCTCTTGTGCCTGTCCGGGCAGTCACTGTTGGCATTCAGGCTCATTCCTATGTTTGTTTCCTTAGCGTAGACTGCAGTGTGAAAAACTCCGCTCCTTTCCATGACTGTTACATCTAGAAAGGGCAGCTTCCCATCCTTCTCCATCTCGTAAATGAAACACAACACAGAATTCTGCTCAAATGCCTCCTTCAGCTCCTGCAGATGTCTGACATCAGGTACCTGTGTAAAAATGTCGTCAACATACCTGCAGTATATGGCCGGTTTCAAGTTCATGTCGACTAAGACTTTTTGCTCGATGGTACCCATGTAGAAGTTTGCAAACAGGACACCTAGGGGAGAACCCATGGCGACCCCATCTACTTGCTTATACATGTGTCCATCCGGGCTCAAGAAGGGTGCCTCTTTAGTACAAGCTTGGAGTAGTTTCCTTAGACTGTTTTCTGGTATGTCAAGAGGAGTAGAGGCCGGATCACGATACACTCTGTCGACTATCATCCCGACTGTTTCATCCACAGGTACGTTGGTAAACAGAGATTCTACGTCCAACGAGGCTCTTATCCCTGTGGCCCGTGTTCCCCGCAGTAAGTCAACAAATTCTTTTGGAGACTTCAGGACTCCAAAAATCCGGACTCCACCAGCCAAAGATTATTGGGGAATATAAGCCTGGGTACGAGTACGGAATGGTGAAGACACATAAGCCTAGAAACCCACTTCGGCCAATCCCACTGGCCCTTCGGCCAGATACCCACACCCACGTACAGACTGGCGAAGCGACTCAACGGCTTGCTGACTCCTTATGTCCCTTGCACCTTCAGCCTGAAGTCTCCAACAGCAATCAACAGCCAGTTAATGCACAACTATATTCTACCCACTTCAAGACTCCGCACCAATATAGAAGCATCAAGATATATGGGCCAATAGACCCTTTGCAGTTACTTCCATTCTTCCCTTTAACTTACAAAATAATATATCCATATTTTCGTGTTCTGTCTTGTGTTCAAAGTTTGTTTTCACCTCATCCGAAACTATTGTAACTTATCACCTCACCCAAATGCAGGTATAAAATCGAAGCTTGTGTGTGTAAACTAAAGTCTTTGAAAATGTAACAAGTTATTACGAAACACGTTCAAGTGTCGCGTCAGACTAGAAATAAAAATTAATTTTGAAGAATTGTTTTTTCAGTTACCATCAACAGTGAAAAGAAATTTAAGAAAAATTGAGAAAATTCGTGTTAGAATTATTAATCTTACTTTTTCGGTCATATTTAATAATATATATATTTATATATATATATATATTTTATATATTTTAGGCATTGTATGTACTAGCTCTATCTATATATCAATCCATTAATGTAACATCACTTGTATGTATATACCTTACCTGAATAAACATCTGAATCTGAATCTGAATCTATAAATATTTATATATATATATGTCGTACCTAGTAGCCAGAACGCACTTCTCGGCCTACTATGCAAGGTCCGATTTGCCTAATAAGCCAAGTTTTCCTGAATTAATATATTTTCCCTAATTTTTTTCTTATGAAATGATAAATCTACCCATTTCATTATGTATGAGGTCATTTTTTTTAATTGGAGTTAAAATTAACGTAGATATATGACTGAACCTAACCAACCCTACCTAACCTAACCTATCTTTATAAGTTAGGTTAGGTTAGGTAGCCGAAAAAGTTAGGTTAGGTTAGGTTAGGTAGGTTAGGTTGTCGAAAAACAATTAATTCGTGAAAACTTGGCTTATTAGGCAAAATCAGGCCTTGCATAGTAGGCCGAGAAGTGCGTTCTGGCTACTAGGTACGACATATATATATATATATATATATATATATATATATATATATATATATATATATATATATATATATATATATATATATATATATATATATATATATATATATATATATATATATATATATATATATATATATATATTGTTAAATATGTCTGAAAACGTAAGATTAATAATTCTAACATAAATTTTCTCAATATTTCTTAGGTTCCTTTTTACTGTCGATGGTAATTGAAAAATCAATTCTCCAAAATTCATTTTTTTTTTGTCATTTTCTTTGGCATAAGACTTTATCTCTAACAAGACAAGAAATACTGCACTCTTTTTGTTTGGACGAGATATGCTATCAACTTGGATTAACCCTCCAATGGAGTGAGGGGAGAGGGAACTCTAACAACCATTCACTCAGCGTACTTGTTACTAAACAGATGAGGTGAAGATCAGGTGTGTTAATCTCACACATTTCGAGTGTCTATCTATATAAATAAAACTGGAAATGTTTGTTTGTGCATGACCGCTAATCTCCGAAGGTTCTTCACCGATTGCTTTGAAATTTTCACTCAACGTTCCATTCGCATCAGAGCAGGTTTTTATTTATACACACTACATAGATGTCACGTCTGTGACGGTAAAAAAATATGCTTTTTTCTGAACATGATTTTCATGTGTTTTTCATGTGAGGGAAATCTTCGAAAGCTCTTTACCGATTCCTTTGAAATTTCGACACAACGTTGCATTCGAATAGGCGCTTTTTTTATATACCTACTATATAGATGCCACCCCTGTGACAGGTAAAAACATGAGTTTTTGAAAAACAGCGCCATCTGTTGCACATAAGACCAACACATGTTATACCAAATATGTTACGATTCCATTTCAATGTTTCCAATTTCATTGATAAATTGGTTTTTCATAAATTTCGATTTATTTTAATTTGGGTTTAAGACTTTTATGTGACATTACCTTGGAATTGCGTGTGTTGTTTACCATACCGTTCATTTTGTGAGTATAGTTCATTTTTTAATTTTTTTATTTTTTTTCATTTTGTTTTTGAACTCTTTTTTTATATATTTCAGTGATAGGAACATCTGGGGACAGATTAACGAAGCAGTTACACCAGTACATCAGATCATTTGATCATCAGACGAGGGAGTGAGAATTGTGGGAAGGACAAGGGGACGGGAGTGGATGATGGTAAGGAGGACGAGGGGACAGGGGAGGGGGTAGTTGTGGGGGAGGACAAGGGGACAGAGGAAGGGGTAGTGGTGGGGGAGGACGAGGGGACAGGGGAGGGGGTAGTTGTGGGGGAGGACAAGGGGACAGGGGAAGGGGTAGTGGTGGGGGAGGACAAGGGGACAGGGGAGGGGGTAGTGGTGGGGGAGGACAAGGGGACAGAGGAAGGGGTAGTGGTGGGGGAGGACAAGGGGACAGGGGAAGGGGTAGTGGTGGGGGAGGACAAGGGGACAGAGGAAGGGGTAGTGGTGGGGGAGGACAAGGGGACAGGGGAAGGGGTAGTGGTGGGGGAGGACAAGGGGACAGGGGAAGGGGTAGTGGTGGGGGAGGACAAGGGGACAGAGGAAGGGGTAGTGGTGGGGGAGGACGAGGGGACAGGGGAGGGGGTAGTTGTGGGGGAGGACGAGGGGACAGGGGAAGGGGTAGTGGTGGGGGAGGACAAGGGGACAGAGGAAGGGGTAGTGGTGGGGGAGGACAAGGGGACAGGGGAAGGGGGTAGTGGTGGGGGAGGACAAGGGGACAGGGGAAGGGGTAGTGGTGGGGGAGGACAAGGGGACAGGGGAAGGGGTAGTGGTGGGGGAGGACAAGGGGACAGGGGAAGGGGTAGTGGTGGGGGAGGACAAGGGGACAGGGGAAGGGGTAGTGGTGGGGGAGGACAAGGGGACAGAGGAAGGGGTAGTGGTGGGGGAGGACAAGGGGACAGGGGAAGGGGTAGTGGTGGGGGAGGACAAGGGGACAGGAGAGTTGAGGATGATGGGGACGACGGGAATGGAGAATGGGTGGGAGGA
The DNA here is from genome assembly GCF_040958095.1 of Procambarus clarkii. Taxonomy (NCBI): domain Eukaryota; kingdom Metazoa; phylum Arthropoda; class Malacostraca; order Decapoda; family Cambaridae; genus Procambarus; species Procambarus clarkii. Next base: position 2,590,817 of record NC_091237.1, read on the forward strand.
CAAAGGAATAGGGGTGTGGGGAATGGTTGGGAGGACGAGAGGATGGGTGAGGGGTGGGGAGGACTGTGTTGGATATTTCCAACACCGAATACAACATTGTTGTATTCTCATTACTTATTACTAACCATACTAATTATTGTAGTAAGTAAAATTAACAACACGTAGAATTCTCATGTACTAATAATTTCATCTGTGCAGTAGGCTAGAATTCTCACGTCACCTGACGCCAGTATTGCGTCAGATTTCCTTACAGTAAACACATTATATCCAATGTGTGTGAGAATTAAATTCGATTCTCCATAATTAAAGCATTCTGTATGATAACTAATTGCAGACGAATTGATCTCTAACTAAAAGCCGAATAGAGCGTTAGAATCATAGCGTCTATCTCGTGATAAAGTTAACGTCACCAATGAATGCCATGGGGAGACATTAATTCCTCTCCCTTATATATTTACTATTCTTAAATTGGTAAATAACAATATTTTGTTCCTCTAAATAATAAACCCGTCCAGTCTTTAACGTTTCAAGCGCAAATGCGAGAAATATTAATGTTCGAGACAATAATTTGTTTTATGAACGCGGGCTCGGCGTGGGTAGAGGGACGCCATCCTCAGTACACGTGTAGAGTCGCTCAGAGACAGAGCTGCGCTTACCGTACTCATAAGAAGACGCCATTGCCACGCAAATAGGGCAGGTGTTATCCATCCTCAGATGAAAGTCGCCACTGTGAGGCGTGAATAACCTTGCAGATAGTATCTTCAGCTAGTGCTGGTGTCAAATAAGGAGCCCTTTGACTTGGTTCCTGACGACACGTGACCAGCCAGCGGAACGCATCATTATTCAGGATAGGCCTAGCCGGAGCCTGAGATGCGAAACACGGCAATCTTAATACTTATACAGTGCCCACAGCTAAGTAAATTCTTTTATGTGATGCATCAGGTAGAAGTTTGATAGTAGCTGGGTGATTGTCCGTTAAGACGTGCGATAACACCTAATAACAGGTGATTAAAATTTGTCACCTGTAAATCTTAATATTCTTGAATATAGATTTTGTAGTTAAATCAGTTGCTACTGTAAATTATTTGTCTTGCAGCACGAGAGAAGAATTCTCCATACTGCCTTCCCACATGTTAACCCGTACCACTCGTCAGTCAACCGAGTCTGGAGAATAAGATGACTTCCATGGATTTCTAAAGGAATCTTCATCAAGCTAAGATTTATTTCCTTTTATAATTCTATGGCAATTTATCTTGTGCAGAATTCTTTGAGATTAATATATGGTTTACTGTAACTCATTACTATGCTCATAATCTATGTTCTTCCCTTTGGTAATGATATCAGTTTCAATATTATTTTATAGGATTAGATTATTATTAATTGAATTAGTGAACGAACCACACTAATTCCTGGACGTACTTACCTCCAGTAATAACCCCCCAATGTAGGCGTTTGAGGTTTGTTTCATTTAATAATACAGCCCATTAATTATTATTATGATCATACTCTCTAGTTTTATCCATAGTTACTGGTTTTCATCTAGTAATTATCTAATGATCAGAAATTTTCAGTTTCCCTCTTTACTTTAAAAGCGGGTGATCCTTCGTAATTTAATTTACTACATTAATATTTAAATAATCAGATTCAAGCCCCAAATATCCCACAGACTGGGAGACAGGGGGAAGGTTGCTGTGGCTCAGCAATTCACATGTGTTGCTGAGCCACAGCAACTCGTGGCCGGGTACAGCTAGTTATAAATATTTTTCTCTAGTTGAAAAAAGGTCATCCTCTAGTTTAAAATCTTATTGTACAAAGAATGAGATGATTGTACAACTCTACTAGGGCCGTGACGAGGATTCGAACCTACGTCCGACAGCATCCCAGACGCTGCCTTAATCAACTGAGCTTCGACATGGAAAAAAGAGTTAAAACCAGAAGTTCTACTGAACTTATTGGATCCTGCAGCCTCTCCGAGACACAAACCAGGGTTTTACACAACTCGCCCATGCACTCGAGCTATGCCAATAGGCCGTTCTACCTATTACTAATTAATAGGCCAATTAAGGCAGTGTCTGGGATGCTCTCGGACGTAGGTTCAAATCCTCGTCACGGCCCCTGTGGATCTGTTCATTTGATGCATCACGCTATTGTGATTTCAGTGTGTAATGAGATAAATGTATTATTATTATTACTATTATTGGTCCGGTCTTTTTATATACACACATTATTGAGACCAAGTGATTGAGGGTGTAATGGGGTAACATCTGCGTTTGATCTGATGGATTCCTGACAGAGGGAGACCTCAACAGAGGTCCTTTGGTTTATATGCGGTATTTTTTAACTCTTCAAGGGTGATTGAGGGTTAGTGGACAGCCTCTGCGGATCTGTCATCAGAACAAATTGTTATGACGCCCTTAGCCAAGTGTTAAGTGTTTTCGGATGCTCCATAGCTCCACGGCCATCCATCTCTCTCGCTCTCCGGAAGGAGTTGGTTAGGGGACCCAGCTGACCGGCAGATGTCTCGGGTACTACAAAAACATTTGTGAGTATGCCTTCCACACCTCAATACATTATTTTAAGTATCTATCTGGCTATCTGTCTATCTTGCACTCTTATGCATACTCATCTCCATCCTCTTGTACTGAAAATGTGAGACTACCATCTGATTACACAACACCCCGTCCCCAATTATGCCCATCTGGACAACCCTAACCTAATCTAACAGGTCAGGTGATAACATCCCACATATCACATCCGGTCATCTAGGCCAGGCGATGCCACACATGCGAGTGAGAGGTCCAGCCATGCATTTTAAGCCAATCCTTCTATGCAAGAAGACCACCCGCCACCCTCCGAGGTGAACCACCCGCATGTGTGTGCTAGAACACCTGTAGACCTGTACACATACTTACGGATGCTCTATGTCCATCATCTCTTTTACCCCTATCCTAACCACACACCCCAGTGAGACGCAGAACATGCGAGCGGGGCACTAATCACAGCGCTGAGTCAAATCACCCGGTACCACCTGGACAAGTGTGCCACAGGTGGCACACCTAACCACGTGGTCACACACGGTTAGGTGTGTGACTACATCTCTACTTTCTCTACTTTTCTACTGACAACAAGCTACTTCGCGAAACGATGCCCATCCGGCAACAGTAATACATCAGTTTCACAAAAGAGGGCAACCATGTTTGCCGAAGTAAAGTACCTCCTCAACAATGGACTGGCCATACTTTGTGAGACCCCTTGGGCCTCACCCTGTATATTAGTGCCTAAGCCACACGGCATGGTAAGACTGAACACAGATTATTGTAAATTGAACTTACTGTACAAGATTCCTACCCCTTGTCTCGACGATATCCTTGACGCCATCGTTAACGCTAAATTCCAATAACAAATAGACCCCTTAAAGGGCAATTATCAAATCAGTTTTACAGAGCGTGCTAAGAACATCTTTGCTTTCACCCAATCACTTGGGCTGGACGTTAGAGCGACGATCTCGCTTCATGCAGATTGGCGTTCAATATCCGACCGTCCATCCAAGTGGTTTGGCACCATTTCTCCCCCCCCCCCTCCCCCAGTACCATCCCAAAATCATTATCCTCATCCCTTCCCAGTGCTATATTCGAAATGGCTTGGCACTTTCTCCTGATAGTTCCTACTACTTTTGACCTCTTTAGATATGAGCGACGGCTTTTTGGACACTGCAATGCCCCAGCTACCTTCCAGCGAGCTGTCAACATCGTCATCCAAGACCTTAACGATACCTACGCCTACCTGGATGACATCGTTGTAGCAACTAACACCTGGAAAGAACACCTACACCAGCTACAACGTTTGATCTACAAGCTTCTTCAGGCCGGCCTCACCATTAATTTGGGCTTGTCCAAATTTTCCGAAGGTGAAGTACGTTATCTTGGTCATATCATAGGCAGAGGAAGCATAGCACCTCCTGGCATTCACGTACAAGCTATTCAACAATAGCCTCAGCCTGCTTCACGTAAACAACTCGTGCTTTTCCTAGGCCTATCATCTTACTATACTCGCTTTTGCAGGAACTTCAGTTCCGTGGCCACTCCTCTCATCAACCTTATCCGCCCTAAACACAAGTACATTTGAACCAACTCACAAACCATTGCTTTAGAACAGCGAAAAACTTTACTCTGTCCTAATCCCATTCTCACCTCGCAAGATGTGAAGAGACCCCTTCATCCTTCACAGATAGCACCGCTCCCGTGCCGGGTAAGTCCACTACGGGCTCACCATAGCCCATGCTACTTGTTCCGCTCCTGTGCCAGGTAAGTTACGGGATCACCATAGCCCATGCTACTTGCCCCGCTCCTGTGCCAGGTAAGTTACGGGCTCACCATAGCCCGTGCTACTTGGAACTTGTTCCGAGTAGCTGAATCTATAACAACAACAACCTTCATCCTTAATGTTGATGCCAGCAGCACCGGCATTGGGGGTGTCCTGATGCAACAGTGAGAGGGAGAAGTCTTGCCAATCAGCTACTACAGCTACAAGCTGAAACCTAACCAACGTAATTACAGTACAGTCGAAAAGGAGCTACTCGCCATCATCCTGTGCTTACAGCTATATGTACCCTATCATCAAGGTCATCAACCCATCACCATCTACTCTGATCATAATCCTCTTCGGTTCCTGCAGCAAGCCCAGTTTTCCCAACCAACGCTTACTTCGTTTGGGCTTTGTACCTGCAGAACTACAATCTCAAGATTCTTTACATCAAAGGCTCGGACAATATCATCGCAGACGTACTCTCCCGAGTCCATGTAGTGGAACCTCCCGCTTCCAATCTCTTGCCAGCATCAGCATCTCAGGCGATAGGAAGAGACTTCGGAGAGGTGCTTTTGCGTAATTCTGCATAAGAGTGGGAGCTGCCACCTCCTACCACTCTCAACGCCATTATGCTACGATACCTCCTCTACCTCATCAAACCAGACAGCTACCTCCGGCCAAACGTCTGGAGAGCTCCACCACGGACCCCCTACCATGCCCCGAGAGCCCCACATGCCAGGTGTGAGCCGGTGTGGTCACCTCACACACACTACCCATTACTTTATTGGCTCATAGTTACACCTCGCCTTGCCACCAGCGTGACACCACCCGCAAGTGTATATAAGCTCCTGCCAGAGTCCCAACAGGGAGACTTTGACCCAAATATCACAATAACAAGGTTATCGTTAATAACCAAACTCGAGGCCACGTTTTTAAGAAACGTGACCTAACATAAGCCTATCACCTTCCTTTTTTTCTTTCTTCTTTTTCTTTCCTCTTGTTTTCTCTTACGATCCCTTTCTTATTCCTATTATAACCCTACCTTTATTACACCTTACTTTCCGTGCCGATTGCCTTGCTTTTTCTTTCTCTAAGATTTCCTTCTCCTCACCTCTCTCATGCCTGTTTATTACCATTGCCTCATTCCTCTCATCACAATCGACTTCATAATGGTCAAGGAAGGACCGAAACCTCGCCGTCTCTTCACTTTCTAGTGTGTGGTTTGGTCAACATAACCAAACTCAATTACGGACTCACCAAAGTCTGTGCTACATGGACATTTCGTTCTGAGTAGCTAAATCTAAAACAACAACAAGAACCCAGTAGACAGAACCAGAGAACCTGGTTCTCTCTCAGGTGCTCAGCCCATCCTCCTAAGAGACAGTACGTTTCAATACTAACTGTAATCCTGACAATCAGCATAGTATATAAATACACTTAATCGCCAGCATCGCACTAAGGTATTGTGAATATTAAAGTTTACCTAAAAAGCTGTATAGAAAACAACGACCTAACCTAACCATTAGAGTGTAGGAGGACAAGCATGTAAATAGCATTTATTGCTTCTTAATTCCAATTAGTACTTAATCTATAGCTATATTGATTTTACCATTTTATAAAACTAATAAAACAAAACTTAAGTTTTTCAATAAATTATAAAGTAACCCTGATATTTTCAAATTTTGTATAAAATCTCTATTATTTAAAAAAAAGTTTAAAAATATTTTTTTTTATATTTAAAACGTGTGTATAGAGAACTGAACACGAAAACTTGTGTATTAACAGAAATGAGAAGCATATATGGGAAGGTAAATGTAACAGCACAATTAAGTGTATTTATGTACTGTGCAGACAGTCAGGAAAGTACTTATTAAATTTAGTATTAAAACATACTGTCTATTTGGAGGAAGGGTTGCAGGTTGTACACGTCTCCTTCACTCAGTTTGGTCTTGCTACGACGTGTGACGGTGGATGTGCGCCTGTTGTACATACTGTATAGCCACTCTTGTGTTTTTATTCTAAAGTAACGTAAATATTAAGGTTGTTTTTGTTTGTATGCCAAATTTTCAGGATTTATTATTTTGTTATTTTGTTATGATTATTATTGTACGTAAAGAATTTAATTATTGATGCCTATTGATTACTCCTGCAACTATCACACCACAAAAGACTTTAGCAATTTTATTTACTTTGTTTTACCTTTTGTTTGTTTAATGTGCATAAGGCAAACTAAAGCTGCCAGAAATATACTGCGCCTCCTACAACACGGTATATATGTATAATATATACATACATCAGGTCTTGCATTCATGTATAGATTCTTTCTTTCAAAAGAGGGTACTTACGTACTTGGTGTATATGTATCTATAGGAAAACAGAATGTGATGCGCTGCAACAGTTTAATTTTTCAGCCTTACAGAGCATTTATTCATCCGGATGGTGAGGATGTTTTAACAAAATTGTCCTTATGAGTTATAACCAAATTAGCACAACATGATGTGCGTCATTATATCATGCATGATATAGAGAGGAAGTGACTGTTGTGATGTGTGACTCACCAAGAACTCCCAACCACGGTGACCCGGAGCAAGAGAGGCTGTGTAGATAAGAGAACACATTCCGCCGAGGGTGGTGATCGTTGTGGGGGGCTGCCAGGGCTCTGGTGGGTACTTGAACCCTCGCACGCCTGTACCGTTAACGCTCGGCCGGAAACTTTGACTATACAGTAAACAATGAGTATCTGAGAGGAGAAGAGACGAGAGAAAAAATAAGCATGGATTAATCCCTGTCAGCAAAATTTTATGACTTTCATCTATAGTCTTTACAGGAACTATCATTTTTGGATAACAAATAAGGTTATTCATAAGCACTGTGCATTGACATGCTTGTTATAAAAAAATAGCTGTGTTATCATGGTTACCAGGAGATAAATCTAATTTGTTATCATATTAAATTTGTCCTGACTGGTATAGCTGAAATACAGTAAACCTCTCTAAAAATACTGTAAAGGTCGATGCCAAAATCATCATATTGAATTAATAATAATAATTCATTGCTTTGGGGGACAGGCAGCCGGTGCATATGTATATGCTTTGCCTGAAATGCTGTATTAGTGGCTTTAGGTATTGTATGTACTAGCTCTATCTATAAATCCAACATTATGTTTGTAACTCATCTTCTATGTATGTACTTTTAGTTGAATAAAAATTTTGATTTTGATATATGTAAATTAGGTTTTGATCTAGGTCCCCTCAAGGTTGCATTACTGATTCACCCTAGAATGCAACCCAGCAACAAGTTGATAAACTCCTGAGTATATATTTACTATTAGATGAACAGGTGATAGAAAACCCGCCTAAATATTTTTGTCTCCCCCGGGATTCGAATCCAAAATTTTAGATTATGATTCGAAAATGAACCCAACTGTACTATCGTGACCCCTAAGTCGACATTAGTTAGGGTCCCGGTAGTCGGAACCCTAAGGTCACTCCTCATATGAGTGACCTTGTATTACCTAGTCTGACCTTGTCTTAAATTTGTCTTTTTTTCTTCGCCCTTTTGATTAATAAATATAACAATAATAATTAGTTCCTAACTCCTCAGCCACGTCTCCATTCACATATTCATCATGTTTCCATAAAGATAAATTCCTTTAGTTTTTATATTAGTACTTTATAATATCTAGATTTTCCCCATATGACAGTTATTAGTAAAAATTCATGGTGGTTAAATTTAAATAAATCATTAATTTATTAATTTAACTATTTAAATCTTAATGTAATTAATAATCTAAATTACATTCCTGCTCTTCATTATTACTCCATCTATTTAATTTTATTCCTACTTATATATTTGCTTAATAATATTAACTATTTGCTATTTTTTTCTTGTAACAAACATATAAGAAACAGGATGAGCTCGTAGCCTACTGTGAGCCAGAGCCTTCACGTGATCAGTTGACCCATCTTCCATATATCAACCTGTTGAGCCAATTTTTCAAATCGTAAATTGATTAATTAATGTAATTTGCATTACTCTGCACGACAGTATTATATCATCAATTTCATCCAATCTTTATTTACATGTCTGCTCCAAAATATTAGCTACTAGTTCTTTGTTATTTTCAACAATATTTATGTAGTGTTTATTAAATTTTAACTTTAAGTTCATCAGTGAAGCCAACTCATTATTTCTGCATTTATATATTTTAAATTTATATTCAAATTGAATTTTGGGGGGGATCTTTTTGTCAATTTAGAACGTAAATTAAACAATAACTGAAAATACTCTGTCATACCCTTTCATCATATTAATTTCTTATTGATAATTCTAAACTAGTCTTCTCCATTCTTATTGCAAGCAAACTGACAATGACCCCTAAATTAAATCTGCTACCATATATCTATATTAACCTGAACATTGATAATCATTATTGCAATAACTACAAAGCAAACGATACCACAAGCAAACTTCAAACTAACATTTGCCTAATAGTATTTAAACTGAATGATAGATGTGACGATCTATCAACAGATGTCAACGACATCTGTTGAGCGCATCCGACTCCATATTCTATTTCCTAGTGGAAGGTTGTGATCTTATGACACCTGTGTAGTTGACTTCTTACTATTAATTTTTTACCCGGCAGAAATGATGTGGGTGTTACCTTGATCAAGACTTGTTCCAGTGGGAACAAGTGGGCCAAGTCAGTGCAGAGTGTCAGTTGTCTGTAATAACCAGTGAAGTATTGGTGATTGGGCCGACGTATCCTGGGATGGCCCAATGACCACACAATGGAATTAACGTCCGTCTAAGTTAAGACTTGTTATAGGTGAAGCCTTTAGGGGAAACCAGCCAGTGTGTTGCTGGAGAGTCGAAGTGGTGTTTTGACATTGTGATGATACTGTAGAGGAGTGGTTACCGTTATTTACTGAGTAAGATGGACTCGCCGGCATGAGTACAGTAGAAGAAAGGATGAGGGACGGTATCCTGAGTGTTGTACGATAGAAGACAGAAGTGGACTCACAGGGATAGAAGATCGCATAAGTTCTTTCGTAGTGTCCTGTGTGACAGTGACACCTGCTGTACTATGTAAATATGTAAAAAGTGTAAATAATTTAGAGGTACACATGGCGAGAGTTTGGTTAAGTGTTGTTTACCCCCATTCCCGTTGGACTGACTATTACTAGTCGGTTCTAAATAACTTACCTATGACTCGGGGTTGGATCTAGTACGAAGAGGCATTGAGGCCCCATGGAAAGTTTGAATGGAAAGAACCTGGATACTAAGTGAGGCCATAACAATAGATCAACCACTGAACTCTTTAATGGCATAACTACATACACCAGGTACTAGACTGTCTGTTACTATCTTAACAGATACATTGTTAAATAAACATCTTCTAAATTATTTAAACTTGGCTGGTTATACAGCAGTTCATAACCGTAGACCAGACAAAAAGGCTTAGTTACAACAACCAGTAGGCATCGATCAGTCATTGGGGACTATGGATTTGCGCTCTGGTTGTAGGTCTGGAATAGCCTCTCCAGGGCACAAAGCCAGAGTAGGTTGATCTGGAAGAGGACGCTGTCATCCAAACATCAAGTCCCCCCTCTTCACGGCGCTGAAAGTTTCCAATGGAAAATAAAACGCCAATACGATTGGTTCCAGAGCCGTCGCAGGAACTGTCTGAACGAGGTTGATGGCAACAACGAACTGCCCTAGTGGGCTCCAGTTCTGGAGTTTCCTCGAAGTTGATAAAAGAAAGCACAGGGACTCCGAACCCGGAGACCGCCGTGGTAGGGGCCAGAGAAGAACAACCTCAGTAAGGGCAAGAACGAGCCCCAGCCTCCCTAAGCAGAACCTGGGCCGCACGAGCGTCAGGAGGTGGACTTCGGAGACCCGCGGTTACGGGTTCTAGACAGAGATCGTGACAGCCCCGTTTCACCTGAGGCCGCCTTCCTTCAAGACCAAGAAGAAGGAAGAGTAATAATTAGTAATTATAACAATTAGAATTAGAATTTTAATAATAATAATAATAATATAGCTAATTGTTGTTCTGTTACCTGTTATCAAGATAACATAATCTGCACTGGAGCCATCAACAATAGAGACGACTGTTATGAATATATCTCTATTAATTCTCAATCAAATCCTTGAAATTCCCAAGAATTATTGGAGCCCTTTATAGATTTAAAAATAACTATCTAAACATATTTTCCATTTGAGGAATTTAATCTTAAGCATTAAACTCAATCCAATTCACACCATCTTATGGGCTGGACATATAGCTTCATTCCACTCTACTCCCTGTTCCGCACAATATACTCACAATATGGTCTTCAGGGTGGAGTGGAACCTCTCAATCATTCCTTGCAACTGAGGCCTGTAGAGTGATGATTGTAGTTGGGTTAGTACCAAGCCTGCGATAGTCTGCCTAAACCACTTCCATTAGAAAACGCTTCCACAATCAAACTGGATGACCTTGGGCACTCCTACCCAGGAGAAGAATCGCTGAAGGTGTCCCATGATGCATCTTGATATCACCTTCCTCATTGGGATCGCTTCCGGAAATCGCGGCAAAGCGCACATGAGTAGGGAGTTTTACGACGTAGCCTGTCCCCTCCATTTTGGATGCAGTGGTTTCGAACACGTCGAAAGTTGTAATAAGGTTGCGGGAACGTTTGGGGCAACATTGGGTGACTTGAGAGGGACGTGATGCCCGCTGTACGAAAATTTGGGATAAGTAGTGTTCGAGTGAGGTGTGTATTGTTGTGAGAACGCTGTAAGTATTTTTTTTTATTTAGGTGAAATGTAACACTTTCTGTTGAAATTTTGAAAAAGATACATTTTCTGTTGAAATGTGAGGATGAGATTTGTAGATGGAGAAGTGGGAGGAGAGTGAAGTCTGAAGATGCAGGTGAGTGGGTGAAAGGGTCATAAAGATTGTAAGCTCTGCCACCAAACTTTCTGACAGAGAGACAGAGATCGTGTTTAGGAGCAGACGTGATTCATAGAGTGGTAAGAAGAAGTAACGTGGGAGGAGAAGGAGAACAATATAGAATACAGGAAGAATAAGGATTAAATAAGGAAAGAGTAAAGGAAGCAGCTGGAGGAGGAGGAGGGGGAGGAGGGGGACTAACAGAACCTGAAGGAAGAGCAGCTGGAGCAAGGAAGAATAAAGGAAGCAGGAGGAGGAGCTGCACCAGAAGCAGCAGGAGGAGGAGGAGCAGGAGGAACAAGGGGAGAGGGGGGAGGAAGCAGTAGGAGGGGGGGGATTGATGTATATTAAGACTCCAAACCTAAAGGAAAAGGTCTAGCATAGAATAAGAAGGATTTTAACAGTAAAATAATGTAAACTTACGTAAGTGTAGCGGAGCCATGAGGTGTTACTCGCACAAAGGCCAAACAAATACTGATCAAATTGCCGCCCACCGGAGGTAATACCCAAACCGCAAAATGACCGTTACCTGTTGTCTCAGCCACGCTCGCTCTGCGGAGGACAGAGCATCTCACTTGGAGGGGGAGAATATATATATATATATATATATATATATATATATATATATATATATATATATATATATATATATATATATATATATATATATACATATATATATATATATATATATATATATATATATATATATATATATATATATATATATGTCGTACCTAGTAGCCAGAACTCACTTCTCAGCCTACTATGCAAGGCCCGATTTGCCTAATAAGCCAAGTTTTCATGAATTAATTGTTTTTCGACTACCTAACCTACCTAACCTAACCTAACCTAACTTTCTCTACTACCTAACCTAACCTAACCTATAAAGATAGGTTAGGTTAGGTTAGGTAGGGTTGGTTAGGTTCGGTCATATATCTACGTTAATTTTAACTCCAATAAAAAAACATTGACCTCATACATAATGAAATGGGTAGCTTTATCATTTCATAAGAAAAAAATTATAGAAAATATATTAATTCAGGAAAACTTGGCTTATTAGGCAAATTTGGCCTTGCATAGTAGGCTGAGAAGTGCGTTCTGGCTACTAGGTACGACATATATATATATATATATATATATATATATATATATATATATATATATATATATATATGTCGTACCTAGTAGCCAGAACGCACTTCTCAGCCTACTATGCAAGGCCCAATTTGCCTAATAAGCCAAATTTTTATGAATTAATTGTTTTTCGACTACCTAACCTACCTAACCTAACCTAACCTAACTTTTTCGGCTACCTAACCAAACCTAACCTATAAAGATAGGTTAGGTTAGGTTAGGTAGGGTTGGTTAGGTTCGGTCATATATCTACGTCAATTTTAACTCCAATAAAAAAAAATTGTTCTCATACATAATGAAATGGGTAGCTTTATCATTTCATAAGCAAAAAATTAGAGAAAATATATTAATTCTTGAAAACTTGGCTTATTAGGCAAATCCGGCCTTGCATAGTAGGCTGAGAAGTGCGTTCAGGCTATTAGGTACGACATATATATATATATATATATATATATATATATATATATATATATATATATATATATATATATATATATATATATATATATAAACTTTTAGACACACAACACCCACCAGGGGACTTGAACCCTGGCCACCAAGGTGGCAGGTACGCACTTATACCCACTGCACTACACTCAGAGCCCTAAAGAGTTGGGAATTCTGGGGTATTTAACTCCCAGACAACCCATCCTCTCCAGGCAATGGTATAGTGAGAGGCAATTGACGTTTTCCATCAAGCCCTGTTATATGGGAGAACACGTGGTCCATGCCTAATGCACACACTTGCATAAACACGCAAGTCAGGTGGCCAGGGTTCAAGTCTCCTGGTGGGTGTTGTGTGTCCAAAAGTTTCTATACTTTCTGACTTGCGTGTTTAGGCAAGTGTGTGCATTAGGCATGGACCACGTGTTCTCCCATATAACAGGGCTTGATGGAAAACGTCAATTGCCTCTCACTATACCATTGCCTGGAGAGGATGGGTTGTCTGTGAGTTAAATACCCCAGAATTCCCACCTCTTTAGGGCTCTGAGTGTAGTGCAGTGGGTATAAGTGCGTACCTGCCATCTTGGTGGCCAGGGTTCAAGTCCCCTGGTAGGTGTTGTGTGTCTAAAAGTTTCTATACTTTCTGACTTGCGGGTTTAGGCAAGAAACCTCCGCTCCTTTCCATGTAACAGTCACGGAGAGGAGCGGAGGTTTCTACACTGCAGTCTACACTAAGGAAACAAACATAGGAATGTGCCTCAATGCCAACAGTGACTGCCCAGACAGGTACAAGAGGAGTGTTGTTAATGCTTATATCGACCGTGCTCTCAGCCACAGCTCAGGATGGAAGCAAGTCGATGAAGAACTCTGTAGGGTAAGGCAGGTCCTAGTCAACAACGGCTTCTCCAATGGTTTCGTTCAAGACATCATGAGAAGAAAGGTGAAACGCCATGCAACCTCTGAAGAGACAACTAACACAACACCTGTACCCCCTATTAGACTCTTTTACAGGAACTTCTTTTCCACAGCTCATAAAACGGAGGAAAGGGTCCTGAAAGATATTGTTAATAGAAACGTTATCCCTATAGACAAAAATCTGAAGATACAATTGACGATCTACTATAAAACTAAGAAAACGGCCAACCTGCTCATGAGAAACTCTCCAGACACAAAGCAGAACGCTTTAAAAGAGACCAATGTCGTCTATGCCTTCAAATGCCCACTTGGGGACTGTAAGCCTCAAATAATTCAGTATATAGGCAAGACAACAACATCTCTTTCCAGGCGATTAACGATGCATAAGCAACAGGGCTCCATTAAGGAACATATAATCTCTTCCCACAACCAGACCATCACCAGAAAAGTTCTAACAAAAAACACGGAAATCATCGATAGATACAGCGATAGCAGACGACTTGATATCTGCGAGGCACTACACATTAAGAAGTCGACACCAGCAATCAATAGCCAATTAATGCACAGCTATGTTCTACCCACTTCAAGACTCCGCACCAATATAGAAGCATCAAGAAATATGGGCCAATAGGCCCTTTGCAGTTACTTCCATTCTTCCCTTTAACATACAAAATATTATACCCATTGTTTCGTGTTCTGTCTTGTGTTGAAAGTTTGTTTTCACCTCATCCAAAACTGTTGTAACATATCACCTCACCCAAATGCAGGTATAAAATCGAAGCTGTTTAAACACTGTTCAGTTATAGTTGTGTGTGTCTAAACTAAAGTCTTTGAAAATGTAATAAGTATTACGAAACGCGTTAGAGTGTCGTGTCCGACTAGAAATAAAAATGAATTTTGTAGAATTGATTTTTCAGTTACCATCAACAGTAAAAAGAAATATAAGAAAGATTGAGAAAATTCGTGTTAGAATTATTAATCTTACTCTTTCGGTCATTTTTAATAATATATATATATATATATATATATATATATATATATATATATATATATATATATATTATATATATATATATATATATATATATATATATAATATATATATATATATATATAATATATATATATATATATATATATATATATATATATATATATATATATATATATATATATATATATATATATATATATATATATATATATATATATATATATATATATATATATATATATATATATATATATATTATTAAAAATGACCGAAAGAGTAAGATTAATAATTCTAACACGAATTTTCTCAATCTTTCGTACATTTCGTTTCACTGTTGGAGGTAAATCAAAAATCAATTCTCCAAAATTCATTTTTATTTCTAGTCTGACGCGACACGAGCGCGTTTCGTAAAACTTATTACATTTTCAAAGACTTTAGTTCACAAATACACAACTGAATATAACTTACGTATCTCCGATTTTATATCTACATTTGAGTGAGGTGGAAGGGGTGATGCGGCATTAACACAAGACAGAACAAGATGTGGTATTAATAGGGTATTAATTTCATCAACACAAGACAGAACAAGAGTATTAATAGGGTATTAATTTCATCAACACAAGACAGAACACGAAACAATGGATATTGAATAGAAGTGTTTGTAGAAAGCCTATTGGTCCATATTTCTTGATGCTTCTATATTGGAGCGGAGTCTTGAGGTGGGTAGAATGTAGTTGTGCAATAATTGGCTGTTGATTGCTGGTGTTGACTTCTTGATGTGTAGTGCCTCGCAAACGTCAAGCCGCCTGCTATCGCTGTATCTATCGATGATTTCTGTGTTGTTTACTAGGATTTCTCTGGCGATGGTTTGGTTGTGGGAAGAGATTATATGTTCCTTAATGGAACCCTGTTGCTTATGCATCGTTAAACGCCTAGAAAGAGATGTTGTTGTCTTGCCTATATACTGGGTTTTTTGGAGCTTACAGTCCCCAAGAGGGCATTTGAAGGCATAGACGACGTTAGTCTCTTTTAAAGCGTTCTGTTTTGTTTCTGGAGAGTTTCTCATGAGTAGGCTGGACGTTTTTCTGGTTTTATAGTAAATCGTCAGTTGTATCCTCTGATTTTTGTCTGTAGGGATGACGTTTCTATTAACAATATCTTTCAGGATCCTTTCCTCCGTTTTATGAGCTGTGGAAAAGAAGTTCCTGTAAAATAGTCTAATAGGGGGTATAGGTGTTGTGTTAGTTGTCTCTTCAGAGGTTGCATGGCTTTTCACTTTCTTTCTTATGATGTCTTCGACGAAACCATTGGAGAAGCCGTTATTGACTTGGACCTGCCTTACCCTACAGAGTTCTTCGTCGACTTGCTTCCATTCTGAGCTGTGGCTGAGAGCACGGTCGACATATGCGTTAACAACACTCCTCTTGTACCGGTCTGGGCAGTCGCTGTTGGCATTTAGGCACATTCCTATGTTTGTTTCCTTAGTGTAGACTGCAGTGTGGAAACCTCCGCCCTTTTCCATGACTGTTACATCTAGAAAGGGCAGCTTCCCATCCTTTTCCATCTCGTAAGTGAAACGCAGCACGGAACTCTGCTCAAATGCCTCCTGGGAGTATGGGTTCGAGTCACTTCTGGGGTGTGAGTTTTCAGTTGCATATTGTCCTGGGGACCATTCAGGCTTGTTCGCATTTGTGTTCCTCACGTGTGCCCCAAAGAATGAGGTGATTTGGTAAAATGCTATGCCCAAGATTACTATCCGAGTGCCGGCGGTGGGGTGGTTCAAATAGCCTCGGCTATCACCTCATTTTGTCCGGTCGTGATGGTCAAGTGGATTAAGGCGTCTTGTACATACCAGTTGCGTTGCTCCTGGGAGTATGGGTTCGAGTCACTTCTGGGGTGTGAGTTTTCAGTTGCATATTGTCCTGGGGACCATTCAGGCTTGTTCGCATTTGTGTTCCTCACGTGTGCCCCAAAGAATGAGGTGATTTGGTAAAATGCTATGCCCAAGATTACTATCCGAGTGCCGGCGGTGGGGTGGTTCAAATAGCCTCGGCTATCACCTCATTTTGTCCGGTCGTGATGGTCAAGTGGATTAAGGCGTCTTGTACATACCAGTTGCGTTGCTCCTGGGAGTATGGGTTCGAGTCACTTCTGGGGTGTGAGTTTTCAGTTGCATATTGTCCTGGGGACCATTCAGGCTTGTTCGCATTTGTGTTCCTCACGTGTGCCCCAAAGAATGAGGTGATTTGGTAAAATGCTATGCCCAAGATTACTATCCGAGTGCCGGCGGTGGGGTGGTTCAAATAGCCTCGGCTATCACCTCATTTTGTCCGGTCGTGATGGTCAAGTGGATTAAGGCGTCTTGTACATACCAGTTGCGTTGCTCCTGGGAGTATGGGTTCGAGTCACTTCTGGGGTGTGAGTTATATATATATATATATATATATATATATATATATATATATATATATATATATATATATATATATATATATATATATATATATATATATATATATATATATATGTGTGTGTGTGTGTATATCACGAAAATAAACACATGATTAAGAATGTGACAATGTCAGACCACGGTAGAAAATGAAACAGGAATTTCCTTAAGTACTTTCGTATATTAAATACATCTTCAGAAGGAACTTCTGAATACATCTTCAGATTCCTTCTGAAGATGTATTTAATATACAAAAGTACTTAAGGAAATTCCTGTTTCATTTTCCACCGTGGTCTGACATTGTCATATATATATATATATATATATATATATATATATATATATATATATATATATATATATATATATATATATATATATATATATATATATATATATATTTATATATATATATATATATATTTATATATATATATATATATATATATATATATATATATATATATATATATATATATATATATATGTATATATATGTATATATTTATATATATATATATATATATATATATATATATATATATAAATATATATATATATATATATATATATATATATATATATATATATATATATATATATATATATATATATATATACCCGCCAAACACACACCGAAACTACGACGTTGGTACAACGTTCGAACAAGTTTTAACACCTCCTAACCAGTTATAACAACCAATATAGCAAGTTGTAACAACGTTCTAATACGTCATAAACACGTTAAGCCAAGATGTAACAACTTTATTACAAGTTGTAACAAGCGGAAAATAGAGACAGTTACGGTTTGTGTTTCCAGGGTATATATATATATATATATATGGGGGTACCACCACTGGTGCAATTATAGGGACCCACAGCCTCAGAGAAGGGAACACAGAGCATTCAGGGAAAAACTTGCCATTTAACTCTGAGTACGTAAGAGTGTTCACTTCTCCTACCACCCCCCTTTTTTTATGGTGTACACTTTATTATGCAAGGTTACACAGTTACATATCTGATTTTATACAAAAAATTAACATTAAGAGGACACAAAAAAAAGTTCGCTTCCTAGAGGCTGTAGATTTCCTTGAACTCCTCCGACGCCGGGCAGGAACCGAGGATGCAGCGAGCATCCTCTGGATTGCGACACTGAGGCGCTGAAAGAGAAAACTTGCTGCTCTAGGGTCTCTTGTGGTGTCAATGAGCTTGGAACCAAGATCCTTAAGAAACCATCTTGCACTCTCTCCCCATGGGCCTAGGGTCTCAGACCCTATTGGAACGAAGTTGTACCGATGATCTAATTGCCTGTACTTTGCTGACTTGTCTCTTTCTCTGCGTGTCGCTGCGGCTCCTGCTGTGCCGGCAGAGAGGTTGATGTATGTGGTTGCCAGGGTGGATACAGAAGTATAGCCCCATGCCAACTGTCTGCCACCCTTCCATGGTCGCAGTGTGATTCCGTCTGGTCGGCCGGCAAAGCTAACAGAGTCACGGTTCAGTAGGTTGTGGGGCTCTCTCTCCGCTGGACACTGAGCAGAGGCAAGGCTTCTTTTAATGATGTCATTGACTTCGTCGTGTCTAGTGTGCCAACCACCAGATTTTCCACAGTGCAGGCCATGCAATCCATATTCGTCAGCATCTGCCTCGCCGCAAATACACCTATGAACAGTGTGGATAGGGGCAGCAAGACGGAGAGCGACTGCAGTACGGAACTCCTGCGGATCAAGACGTGTGCCTGTCGCAGACATAGGGACTGCCAAAAGGAAGTCCCCTGCATGGGGAGCCTGCACAGCTGTGAGGCGTGCACGATCACTGGGGGTTGTTGCTGCCTCCAGCAAAGCTGTGGCTTCTTTGTCTACAATGGGGCTGTCCCAACTGGATTGTTTCTTGGCTTTCGGCATGGCTGGTCTGAGTGCTGGGTCTGCCATGGCACCCCATTTCACGTCGCATTCCGTATAGTGGGGGTCCTGTATTCCCGCTACATCACTCAGGGTCAGGTAGAATTTCCTTAACCAGGTCATCTGATGCTGAGGAGGAAGACAGGAAGGCTGGGACAGCAATTTGGGTAGCAGTGCGGACACCCAAGCCACCGAGCCTAACAGGAAGAGTGGCTTGTTTCCACTGGCATTCGTTGAGGGAGAGGTTAACAACTTTTTCCAGCATGGTCTTCAGTAAGAGGTCATACTCTTCAAGCTTTCGGCTGTCGTAAGATTGGGCCGAAAAAAAGTAGCACCTCAGAAAGTAGGTTAGCCTCGGAAGGGATAGGCATTTGGTGAGGAGATAAAAAGCATCGTGGGCATCGATGTCACCTATTCTGTCTTCCATCCTCCTAAGGTCTGCGATTTTCTTGTCAAGGATCTCCTCAATGGCGTTAGACCCGAGGGGGGCTCCAAGCAGGGTGCTGTTCTCGGCCCTAATGACATGGGCTCCAGGCAAGGCAGGCCTTATTCTAGCTACGATGTCTGGGTTGGAAGAGACTACTTCACACTTGGAAGGGTTCAGGACAAGACCCAGGCTTACTTCTTGCTCCCTTATTTTCCTGATGTCTGCCAAGAGATGGTCTACGGTGCCAGCTATAGTGCCATCATCCAAAAACTAGATGTATATATATATATATATATATATATATATATATATATATATATATATATATATATATATATATATATATATATATATATATAGTTCAAAACTGTAATATTTCACAGGAAATGACAAAGTGCATTCGCTACATGTCCACGGTCGACAGGTAAGCGGTTACCCTCCCATGTGGACAGTTGGTCAACCAGACGAGCAGCCAGGCAGGTAACCTCGAGGATCTCTCACTAGTCGTAATAATAATAAAACAAAGACTTTCCCAACATAATAAGGCATAGAACTAAATGAGCTTAGTTAGGGAGGGCATAAGGTTCTCTCTCTCTCTCTCTCTTCCTTACGTTGGTAAGCCCAGGCCTCACCATCCTGTAATGAGGCTGTGTTTTCCTCTACCTCTATCCCCAGCAGTATGGTCATATCAGAGTATCTTTTACGGCTCTTACCCAAACCTAAATAAAGGTGAATGGAGTGAATGAACAACAACAACATCTTCCTTATTATCATCATTATTATTATTATTATTATTATTATTATTATTATTATTATTATTATTATTATTATTATCATTATGGTACTTGTACTCCTTCACATATATTAGTGGTTATAACACAGATCCCAAGCTAGTTTACCATTGGGAGTTGATCAATTCACAAAGCTGCTTACCACCTGCGTCATGGAGGGGGAACATACAGCAGTTTGCGAAAAGTGTACTCTTACCTACATTTATAGCACTATCAATGTCCTTTACCCTGAAACAAGTGCTATAATCCATCCCCGGGACATTACGATATCCGTTGCAAACGATGTCAGAGCTACTTTTGCGACGACTGTAAGTAAACTCCGTATTAATATTATTATTATTATTATATATATTATGCCAATAATGGTTATATTGATGTAGATGGATATATATATATATATATATATATATATATATATATATATATATATATATATATATATATATATATATATATATATATATATATATATCCATCTACATCAATATAACCATTATTGGCATAATATATATAATAATAATAATAATATTAATACGGAGTTTACTTACAGTCGTCGCAAAAGTAGCTCTGACATCGTTATACGACATATATATATATATATATGTCGTACCTAATAGCCAGAACGCACTTCTCAGCCTACTATTCAAGGCCCGATTTGCCTAATAAGCCAAGTTTTCATGAATTAATGTTTTTTCGTCTACCTAACCTACCTAACCTAACCTAACCTAGCTTTTTTTGGCTACCTAACCTAACCTTACCTATAAATATAGGTTAGGTTAGGTTAGGTAGGGTTGGTTAGGTTCGGTCATATATCTACGTTAATTTTAACTCCAATAAAAAAAAATTGACCTCATACATAGAGAAAAGGGTTGCTTTATCATTTCATAAGAAAAAAATTATAGTAAATATATTAATTCAGGAAAACTTGGCTTATTAGGCAAATCGGGCCTTGAATAGTAGGCTGAGAAGTGAGTTCTGGCTACTAGGTACGACATATATATATATATATATATATATATATATATATATATATATATATATATATATATATATATATATATATATATATATGTCGTACCTAGTAGCCAGAACGCACTTCTCAGCCTACTATTCAAGGCCCGATTTGTCTAATAAGCCTAGTTTTTATGAATTAATGTTTTTTCGACTACCTAACCTACCTAACCTAACCTAACCTAACGTTTTCGGCTACCTAACCTAACCTAACCTATAAAGATAGGTTAGGTTAGGTTAGGTAGGGTTGGTTAGGTTTGGTCATATATCTTCGTTAATTTTAACTCCAATAAAAAAAAATTGACCTCATACATAATGAAATGGGTAGCTTTATCATTATATAAGAAAAAAAATAGAGAAAATATATTAATTCAGTAAAACTTGGCTTATTAGGCAAATCGGGCCATGCATAGTAGGCTGAGAAGTGCGTTCTGGCTACTAGGTACGACATATATATATATTATTATATATATATATATATGTCGTACCTAGTAGCCAGAACGCACTTCTCAGCCTACTATGCAAGACCTGATTTGCCTAATAAGCCAAGTTTTCATGAATTAATTGTTTTTCGACTACCTAACCTACCTAACCTAACCTAACCTAACTTTTTCGGCTACCTAACCTAACCTAACCTATAAAGATAGGTTAGGTTAGGGTAGGTAGGGTTGGTTAGGTTCGGTCATATATCTACGTTAATTTTAATTCCAATAAAAAAAAATTGACCTCATACATAATGAAATGGGTAGCTTTATCATTTCATAAGAAAAAAATTAGAGAAAATATGTTAATTCAGGGAAACTTGGCTTATTAGGCAAATTGGGCCTTGCATTGTAGGCCGAGAAGTGCGTTCTGGCTACTAGGTACGACATATATATATATATATATATATATATATATATATATATATATATATATATATACATATATATATATATAACTGAAAACTCACACCCCAGAAGTGACTCGAACCCATACTCCCACAACTGGTATGTACAGGGACGCCTTAATCCGCTTGACCATCACGACCGGACATAAGGAAGTGATAGCCGAGGCTATATGAACCACTTCCCCGCCGGCACTCGGATGGTAATCTTGGGCATAGCATTTTATCAAATCACCTCATTCTTTGGGGCACACGTGAGGAACACAAATGCAAACAAGCCTGAATGGTCCCCAGGACTATATACAACTGAAAACTCACACCCCAGAAGTGACTCGAACCCATACTCCCACAACTGGTATGTACAGGGACGCCTTAATCCGCTTGACCATCACGACCGGACATAAGGAAGTGATAGCCGAGGCTATATGAACCACTTCCCCGCCGGCACTCGGATGGTAATCTTGGGCATAGCATTTTATCAAATCACCTCATTCTTTGGGGCACACGTGAGGAACACAAATGCAAACAAGCCTGAATGGTCCCCAGGACTATATACAACTGAAAACTCACACCCCAGAAGTGACTCGAACCCATACTCCCACAACTGGTATGTACAGGGACGCCTTAATCCGCTTGACCATCACGACCGGACATAAGGAAGTGATAGCCGAGGCTATATGAACCACTTCCCCGCCGGCACTCGGATGGTAATCTTGGGCATAGCATTTTATCAAATCACCTCATTCTTTGGGGCACACGTGAGGAACACAAATGCAAACAAGCCTGAATGGTCCCCAGGACTATATACAACTGAAAACTCACACCCCAGAAGTGACTCGAACCCATACTCCCACAACTGGTATGTACAGGGACGCCTTAATCCGCTTGACCATCACGACCGGACATAAGGAAGTGATAGCCGAGGCTATATGAACCACTTCCCCGCCGGCACTCGGATGGTAATCTTGGGCATAGCATTTTATCAAATCACCTCATTCTTTGGGGCACACGTGAGGAACACAAATGCAAACAAGCCTGAATGGTCCCCAGGACTATATACAACTGAAAACTCACACCCCAGAAGTGACTCGAACCCATACTCCCACAACTGGTATGTACAGGGACGCCTTAATCCGCTTGACCATCACGACCGGACATAAGGAAGTGATAGCCGAGGCTATATGAACCACTTCCCCGCCGGCACTCGGATGGTAATCTTGGGCATAGCATTTTATCAAATCACCTCATTCTTTGGGGCACACGTGAGGAACACAAATGCAAACAAGCCTGAATGGTCCCCAGGACTATATACAACTGAAAACTCACACCCCAGAAGTGACTCGAACCCATACTCCCACAACTGGTATGTACAGGGACGCCTTAATCCGCTTGACCATCACGACCGGACATAAGGAAGTGATAGCCGAGGCTATATGAACCACTTCCCCGCCGGCACTCGGATGGTAATCTTGGGCATAGCATTTTATCAAATCACCTCATTCTTTGGGGCACACGTGAGGAACACAAATGCAAACAAGCCTGAATGGTCCCCAGGACTATATACAACTGAAAACTCACACCCCAGAAGTGACTCGAACCCATACTCCCACAACTGGTATGTACAGGGACGCCTTAATCCGCTTGACCATCACGACCGGACATAAGGAAGTGATAGCCGAGGCTATATGAACCACTTCCCCGCCGGCACTCGGATAGTAATCTTGGGCATAGCATTTTATCAAATCACCTCATTCTTTGGGGCACACGTGAGGAACACAAATGCAAACAAGCCTGAATGGTCCCCAGGACTATATACAACTGAAAACTCACACCCCAGAAGTGACTCGAACCCATACTCCCACAACTGGTATGTACAGGGACGCCTTAATCCGCTTGACCATCACGACCGGACATAAGGAAGTGATAGCCGAGGCTATATGAACCACTTCCCCGCTGGCACTCGGATGGTAATCTTGGGCATAGCATTTTATCAAATCACCTCATTCTTTGGGGCACACGTGAGGAACACAAATGCAAACAAGCCTGAATGGTCCCCAGGACTATATACAACTGAAAACTCACACCCCAGAAGTGACTCGAACCCATACTCCCACAACTGGTATGTACAGGGACGCCTTAATCCGCTTGACCATCACGACCGGACATAAGGAAGTGATAGCCGAGGCTATATGAACCACTTCCCCGCCGGCACTCGGATGGTAATCTTGGGCATAGCATTTTATCAAATCACCTCATTCTTTGGGGCACACGTGAGGAACACAAATGCAAACAAGCCTGAATGGTCCCCAGGACTATATACAACTGAAAACTCACACCCCAGAAGTGACTCGAACCCATACTCCCACAACTGGTATGTACAGGGACGCCTTAATCCGCTTGACCATCACGACCGGACATAAGGAAGTGATAGCCGAGGCTATATGAACCACTTCCCCGCCGGCACTCGGATGGTAATCTTGGGCATAGCATTTTATCAAATCACCTCATTCTTTGGGGCACACGTGAGGAACACAAATGCAAACAAGCCTGAATGGTCCCCAGGACTATATACAACTGAAAACTCACACCCCAGAAGTGACTCGAACCCATACTCCCACAACTGGTATGTACAGGGAAGCCTTAATCCGCTTGACCATCACGACCGGACATAAGGAAGTGATAGCCGAGGCTATATGAAACAAACAAGCCTGGGGACCATTCAGGCTTGTTTGCATTTGTGTTCCTCACGTGTGCCCCAAAGAATGAGGTGATTTGATAAAATGCTATGCCCAAGATTACCAACCGAGTGCCGGCGGGGAAGTGGTTCATATAGCCTCGGCTATCACTTCCTTATGTCCGGTCGTGATGGTCAAGCGGATTAAGGCGTCCCTGTACATACCAGTTGTGGGAGTATGGGTTCGAGTCACTTCTGGGGTGTGAGTTTTCAGTTGTATATAGTCCTGGGGACCATTCAGGCTTGTTTGCATTTGTGTTCCTCACGTGTGCCCCAAAGAATGAGGTGATTTGATAAAATGCTATGCCCAAGATTACCATCCGAGTGCCGGCGGGGAAGTGGTTCATATAGCCTCGGCTATCACTTCCTTATGTCCGGTCGTGATGGTCAAGCGGATTAAGGCGTCCCTGTACATACCAGTTGTGGGAGTATGGGTTCGAGTCACTTCTGGGGTGTGAGTTTTCAGTTGTATATAGTCCTGGGGACCATTCAGGCTTGTTTGCATTTGTGTTCCTCACGTGTGCCCCAAAGAATGAGGTGATTTGATAAAATGCTATGCCCAAGATTACCATCCGAGTGCCGGCGGGGAAGTGGTTCATATAGCCTCGGCTATCACTTCCTTATGTCCGGTCGTGATGGTCAAGCGGATTAAGGCGTCCCTGTACATACCAGTTGTGGGAGTATGGGTTCGAGTCACTTCTGGGGTGTGAGTTTTCAGTTGTATATAGTCCTGGGGACCATTCAGGCTTGTTTGCATTTGTGTTCCTCACGTGTGCCCCAAAGAATGAGGTGATTTGATAAAATGCTATGCCCAAGATTACCATCCGAGTGCCGGCGGGGAAGTGGTTCATATAGCCTCGGCTATCACTTCCTTATGTCCGGTCGTGATGGTCAAGCGGATTAAGGCGTCCCTGTACATACCAGTTGTGGGAGTATGGGTTCGAGTCACTTCTGGGGTGTGAGTTTTCAGTTGTATATAGTCCTGGGGACCATTCAGGCTTGTTTGCATTTGTGTTCCTCACGTGTGCCCCAAAGAATGAGGTGATTTGATAAAATGCTATGCCCAAGATTACCATCCAAGTGCCGGCGGGGAAGTGGTTCATATAGCCTCGGCTATCACTTCCTTATGTCCGGTCGTGATGGTCAAGCGGATTAAGGCGTCCCTGTACATACCAGTTGTGGGAGTATGGGTTCGAGTCACTTCTGGGGTGTGAGTTTTCAGTTGAATATAGTCCTGGGGACCATTCAGGCTTGTTTGCATTTGTGTTCCTCACGTGTGCCCCAAAGAATGAGGTGATTTGATAAAATGCTATGCCCAAGATTACCATCCGAGTGCCGGCGGGGAAGTGGTTCATATAGCCTCGGCTATCACTTCCTTATGTCCGGTCGTGATGGTCAAGCGGATTAAGGCGTCCCTGTACATACCAGTTGTGGGAGTATGGGTTCGAGTCACTTCTGGGGTGTGAGTTTTCAGTTGTATATAGTCCTGGGGACCATTCAGGCTTGTTTGCATATATATATATATATATATATATATATATATATATATATATATATATATATATATGCAACAATGATCACAAAAACACTGATCCAAGTATGCAGAATAATATATATATATATATATATATATATATATATATATATATATATATATATATATATATATATGTATATATATATATATATATGCGAACAAGCCTGAATGGTCCCCAGGACTATATGTGACTGAAAACTCACACCCCAGAAGTGACTCGAACCCATACTGCCAGGAGCAACGCAACTGGTATCTATAGGACGCCTTAATCCGCTTGACCATCACAACCGGACATAAGGAAGTGATAGCCGAAGCTATTTGAGTGCCAGCAAGGAAGTGGTTCAAATAGCTTCGGCTATCACTTCCTTATGTCCGGTCGTGATGGTCAAGCGGATTCAGGTGTCCTGTAGATACCAGTTGCGTTGCTCCTGGCAGTATGGGTTCGAGTCACTTCTGGGGTGTGAGTTTTCAGTCATATATATATATATATATATATATATATATATATATATATATATATATATATATATATAAACCTAAAGGTTTTCTTCTTCTTCTCCTCTATCTATAGTCATTCTTCCTCATTTATAGGTGCTTCACCTTACACCATGGAAAGTTAGAGCGGAGGCAATCCTCGCTCTTTCATCATCGTCAGCAGTAACACCTAGTCCCACCTCATTACTAACAACAACAACATCTGCTTCATCAGTAATGATGATGGTGATGATGGCGACGATGAGCGCAGCAGCATCAGCGAAGGAGATAATGCAGACCCATTATCTTCTGCCAACAATGATGTTGATGATGATGGTGATGATGTAGATGGTAATGAGAGCGGTGCTGGCTACCACATCATCATCATCGACCATACCTCCGACCTGCGGCTAGGTTCTCACACTGACCATGAAAGTACTGTTGCCAGTAGCAGTAACAGTAATGAAGATGCAGATAGATGTGAAGGTTGTGATGAGTACAGCACCAGTAGTGAAGGTAGATATTCTTCCAATCCTATATCCCCAGCATCATCATTATCCTCACTCTCTCTCTCTGAAGACGAAAGTATTGCACCACAAGACTCTCATTCTTCTTCCTCTCAGTATCGAGGAGTAGGTATATCTTCCCCGTACCCTTCCAGTCGCTCTTCTTCCCCTCCTCCTTCTCCTCCTCCTCCTCCACAAACACAAATAGTACAACCTCGAGTCATAGACCGAATAGAAAATTATAATAGAGCGTATATTAGACTTCCCCAAGAGTGTAAGCTCTTCCCCAGGAATGTATTTAACAACATTTAAAAAAAAATTATCGATCAGATTAGAAGTCAGTTCTCCCCCCGCCATCCTTCACTGTTAATATACCCAGATATTACATTAATTGTACGCAATTTAAATGTGCGTGAAGAAGAAGAGGAAAATGTGTTGGATCCCGTCAATAATGACGGATTTCCGATACGTGGAGAGGTTCAAACAGTAACATTAGAGGAAGTGGACACCCTGGTGGATTTTTGGGCTGACGAATTAGAAGGGAAAATTGCACAATATTTAGGTGAGCGAGAGGGGTCTAATGTCGTAGTTGAATGCTTATCGGGGTTTTACATCAATTGCGCTTAAATTGAACGGCCTATACGCTTAGGTTCGCATGTAGACTACCCCCAAGGTTTACGCGGGGAGCGACTTGTTTTCAATCCAGAAGGGGAGGATGGTACATGCCTTATGCAATGTCTCGCAGCTTACAAATGCTTAGCTAAGGGTCAGCATCTAGATAATATTCGTAAACGCTATGGCAAAGCGAACTGGTGTCTAAGACACATTAACTGGCCTGGCGATGTTAGTTCCCAGGTAACATTTGAGGATATTGCAAAAGTTGAAAAACTCAACAAGGTGCAGATTTTCATTTACATACTTGAAAGGGATGAAAATACGAGGCGTCACTTCATCACTCTTGCCAGGAAGGGAAGGGGGGATTATAAAGACGTAGTGTCCCTGTTAATGTTAGAGGGTCAGCATCTTGTGTTAATTAAAGACTTTAACCACTATGTGCGTAATATACACAACAATAGAGGTCGCATCCCTACGCACCACATCTTTTGTCATTCCTGTTTGATTTCACTCTCTCCTCGTCGTATGCTAGCCCACAAGGGAAGCTGTAGAGTACATCAAACTCTTAAATTTTATACTCCAGAGAGGAAGATTCCTTTCCGCAACTACGGTCGTGGGTATGGACCTAGCCACCTCTGATTTTACGATTTTGAGTGTTTGCTGGATCGCTCTAACCCTAAAGGGATGATAGAACCTCGTCATAACGCAGAAGCTTATGCCTATATCATCATTGACAGACAGATGAATATTGTCGAGACAGATATCTATTTAGGTAAAGACGCGATCAATCACTTTGTACACACACTAGAATTCTCTTGGGCTCTGAATAAGAGAGGGATAGTAACCTATGAACTTGACATGTCCCTTCAACAACAAGCTTTATTTGAGACAAAGTCTTCCCGTGAGCTCTGCGATGAACCTTTTAACGTTGAAGACGTGATCAAAGTGCGACATCACGATCATACAATAAGACAGCACAATTATAAAGCTGCTTACTGCGATAGATGTAATTTACAATGTAAAAATTCTCATAAGTTCCTTTACACTTTTTCACACAACGCCAGCTATGATTTAGGGGTGATCCTAAATGAGACGAAAGAGCGACCGGGGGTTGAAATAGATATATTAGCCAGTGATGGACTTAAATTTATGAAAGGGGATGTGAACAACTTGCGATTTTTGGACAGTTTAGCCCTTCTCAACAGTTCACTAGAAAGAATAGCTAAGGTTCACATCGATAGTGGGAAACCAACCCCCTTCAAATTGGCTATGTTACAGGGAGTGAATAAAGATGCCATCCCTAAACTGTTAAAGGGGAAACAGTCTTTCTGCTATGATTACTTGTCCTCTATGAGTGTGTTGGATGAACCACGTCATCCTTCGCGAGACAAATTTTACAACACATTGAAGGATGAAGAGTTGTCAGAAAACGATTACAAGCAGGCGATAGAAATTTTCGATCTAGCTCAATGTCGCAACATTGTAGACTACCTCCTTATTTACCTCAAAGTAGATACAGGGTAGATGGCTGACGTGTTCACTGTCTGGCGAGATACCATGCTCTCTCTCTACAAATTGGACATTTCACACTACATTTCTCTACCATCCTTCGCTTGGGATGCATTCTTGCTTAAATCTAGAGTTGAACTCGATGTAGTGTCCGACCCGCTGTTATATGATTTACTACGACGTAATCTCCGAGTTGGTTTCATTAGTGTAACTAGACAGCACACGAGTGTAGAGAACCATCACACAGGTTTAGATCTGGGGGAAGACAGTAGCTACATCATTTACCTTGACTTTAACAGCCTTTACGGGGCGTGTATGACTGAACCTCTCCCCCAAGGCGGAATCCGGAAGCTGACTCAGAAAGAGTATGCGGTACTGTTAGAGCAGGGCTTGGAGAATATCCCCTGCATTGGAGACACAGATTACTGGGTGTTGTGTGATACATTACAGGTTAGTCCAGAGGTGGCCAGATACACTGATGAGCTTCCCTTAGTTCTTTCCCATGCGGATATTACAGAGGAACATATTACACCATACAGTAAGAATATTCTTAGAGATGAAAGGTGTGGGATGACTAAAAAACAACACTAAATTAATCGCTTCACATCTCCCTCAGAAAGATTACCTAGTCAGTCTTGATTTGTTACAGTTGCTCATGCGCATCGGGTTAGAAGTAGCTAAAGTTCACGACATCTATGAATTTCAGCAGGAGAGTTATCTTAAAGATTTCATTGAAACCAATGTTCGAAAACGTGCCGCCACCAAATGCGAGATTAAAAAAAAGCTTTCAAACTCGAATCAAATTCTATTTATAGGAAGAGCCTCACCGATGTTTCTAAATATGGGAATAAACACTATTTACTAAGCGATCGTGCCGCTTTCCTAAAACACGCTCGTAATCCTTTCTTCAAGCGAGCTCTGTTGCTGAGTAAGAATCGTGTTATCTACACTATCAAGCAGAAGTCGCTCCAAGTTAGCACTCCTACGTATCTCAGCTATCACATACTCCAAATTGCTAAGAGACGTCTCTATGAGTTCTGGTATGATGTGGTTAAACTCACATATGGGATAAAAGCAAGTCTATTATATACCGACACCGACTCTTTCATCATAAAACTAGACTGTCAGGATGTGTTTGTAGAGATGAATAAGTCTCCTCTCTTCGACTGTATGGATTTTAGCAATTTTAATATCAACCACCCCTCCTACTCAACAGCTCGCGAAGGCGAGCTTGGTTTGCTCAAGTCAGAAATAGGGTCTAAGATCATTAATAAATTAATCGCTCTAAGACCTAAAACATACTCTTTCACCACTCATGATGAAGAGCGCACGTGCAAATGCAAGGGAGTACCCTAACACCTCCAAGAGAAACTTTCACACGAGGCCTTTCAACACACGCTTGAAACAAACACTTCAATCCACTTTGTGACTAGATCCATACGCAATGTGGGAGGAAAGATGTGTACATGCCGAATTACATGCCGAGGTCTGCCTGCTTTCGATGATAAATGCTACATTCTAAGCCCCACTCAGTCACTGGCCTACGGTCATCCTGACATCCCAGCTAATGATGCCGTTGGCAATGGAGGTGATGATGATGATGATGATGATGATGATGATGAGAATGAAGAAGAAGAAGAGATTAGGGAGGTAGCTGGGATGGAAGATGGTACCACGCTCCATCAGCCAAGACTTTACCCTATATTCCTCCCCTGGAGAAAACGCGATGATACAGCTACATCGCTATTCAAACCTCGCTAAATATAACCTTTACAATTAGTCTGAGAACGCTTGTGTGGGTAAGGGAATAAGACCTGCCGCTTGTGGCGGCAGGGGTGGAGTTACCGCGTCAGTGGCAGGCCGCTGCCGGGCGCACAGCAGGCACAAGGCGGGCGGCGCGGCGGGTGCCGGCGGCAGCCCCGCGCGGGATTGTGGGTCTGGGGTTGCGGTTGTGGAGGTGAAGATGGTGATGTTGCTGGAACAATTAGGGTTGAGGATGTATTATTAAGTTTTAATAGCTCACCCAAGTGGAACTCTATAGTAGAAGAGTAATGTTATCTGTGAGAACTACGCTAAGTACCTGCCATAAAGTTTGAACAAAATAACATACATAATATTACAAATATACGGTATACATATAATATTACAAATATACGGTATACATATAATATTATAAATATTAAACATATAAATATATATTGTTACAAATATACAATATACATATAATATTATAAATATATAGATATATACAACAAAACAAGGCAATATGGGAGTAAATAAACAAATTTGTGGCCACTGTAACAACTTCTTAAAGACGAAGGTAACGGGAATTGAATGTTATATCTGTAAGACTAGATTCCATTCAGCTTGTACAGGAGTGAGTAACACTACGGCACTGAGAGCTGGCCACTTGCTCTGGGTGTGTAAAAATGACCTGCCAGCTTGGAATATCCTAAAAAAACTTCTAGATAACATGACGCATGATCGGAAAACATCATTCATTGGAAGCCTACCAGCCATCCAGAAGGAGTGGGAAAGGAACAACAAAATTAATATACAAGGGGCGGAGGATATAGTCAGGGATGAAACTGAGGCTGAAACTCAGGAAGTTGTAAACTCTGACTCAGTAGGCCAGGATGTAGATGACAGTGAACTAGAAAGTGTACCAGACAGCACTGACAGCTCGATAGGTACAGACACTACGACGGTTCCCGATAGAGCAATTCAGAACAGAAGCGAGGCGCGCTGGACGGCACACAACCCGGTCTGAGAAAGGACATAGGCCCAAAAGCGAGAGGCGATAACGTAGAATGGGGTGGAAGAATGCGGAAGTAAGCGGGCGAGACCGAGTAAACAGGGAACCAGGGGGGGGGGGGGGCAACCGATAAGCCGCGGCTCGCGCACCGCTAGCCATACCTAAACATACCTAGACAGGAAGGGGAGAAGCATAAAGGTAGCCCAGCAAAAGACTAGTAATTAGTAACTCTGCAAATAGCACATCCTGGCTGACTTTACTTAATAATTTACTTAGTAACTCTGCAAATAGCACATCCTGGCTGACTTTACTTAATAATTTACTTAGTAACTCTGCAAATAGCACATCCTGGCTGACTTTACTTAATAATTTACTTAGTAACTCTGCAAATAGCACATCCTGGCTGACTTTACTTAATAATTTACTTAGTAACTCTGCAAATAGCACATCCTGGCTGACTTTACTTAATAATTTACTTAGTAACTCTGCAAATAGCACATCCTGGCTGACTTTACTTAATAATTACATAGTAACTCTGCAAATAGCACATCCTGGCTGACTTTACTTAATGACGTAAGGCAAGGAAAAATGAACAAACATACTGAACACAGCAACGCAAAATTAAACATGCGACATGAGCAAAGCATCAACTGTCGGAGTAAATTAAGGTAGGCTGTTTGGGAAAAGGAATCCGTGGTAATCTGAAAGCAGGAGGCATGTTAGTGCTGAAATGTAGAACGTAATTAAGAGGAAGGGCAAGGCATGTCGCGAGATGTCTGCCAGTACAAAATAAGAAACCTTCCATATAAAGTGTGTAAAAATCTTAATTTACATTGTCTTAGGAAGGCAAAGAACGGGATATCATTAAATATACGACGTTCCTGACGACGCTTCGACGCCGCCATCTGCTGGAGTGTACCGTGCCCCAGGCAACGTGGGGGCCACCCCCCTGTCAGGTCACCTGAATAGGGGCAAGGCATGGCACGTGATATCTGCAGGTACAAAATAAGGGTATACAATCGGCGTGCATATATAACCATTTTTACATTAAGAGAACGGAGGTGAAGCATAACATAAATATAACCAAATAAGTAACGTGAATAAACTGCAAGAGCCAAGCGTAAATACTGTAACCACTGAGGAAACTAAACTGCAATAGCTAAGCATAAACTACTGTAACTACCGATGAAACTAGGCAAAAATGCAGGGCCAGGAGACGTGAAGCTAAAATAAGGGCCCGCGAATACTGCAAATAGCACATCCTGTCTGACTTTACTTAATAATTCTTAGGAACTCTGCAAATAGCACATCCTGGCTGACTTTACTTAATAATTTACTTAGTAACTCTGCAACTAGCACTGCCTGTCTGACTTTACTTAATAAATTACTTGGTAACTCTGCAAATAGCACATCCTGGCTGTCTTTACTTAATGACGTAAGGCAGGGTAAAAGTGGGCAAGCATACTGAACACAGCAACGCAAAATTAAACATGCGACATGAGCAACGCATCAACTGTCGGAGTAAATTAAGGAGGCTGTTTGGGAAAGAGAGTCCGAGGTAACCTGAAACAGGAGGCATGTTAGCGCTGAGATGTAGAACATAATTATGAATAGGGCAAGGCATGGCACGTGGTATCTGCAAGTACAAAATAAGGGTATACAATCGGCGTGCATATATAACCATTTTACATTAAGAGAACGGAGGAGATGCATAACATAAATATAAACCAAATAAGCGACGTGAATAATCTGCAAGAGCCAAGCGAAAGTACTGTAACTACTGAGGAAACTAGGCAAAATGCAGGGCCAGGTAACGT
>NC_091237.1:2625460-2671751 GCF_040958095.1 Procambarus clarkii
GGGACTGTATCAAAGGCTTTCCGACAGTCCAAAAAAATGCAGTCTGCCCAGCCTTCTCTTTCTTGTTTAATCTTTGTCACCTGGTCGTAGAATTCTATTAAGCCAGTCAGGCAAGATTTACCCTCCCTGAACCCATGTTGGCGATTTGTCACGAAGTCCCTTCTCTCCAGATGTGATACCAGGTTTTTTCTCACGATCTTCTCCATCACTTTGCATGGTATATAAGTCAAGGACACTGGCCTGTAGTTCAGTGCCTCTTGCCTGTCGCCCTTCTTGTATATTGGAACCACATTAGCCGCCTGAAAATGTGTGTGTAATTACCTAAGTGTAATTACCTAAGTGTAGTTACAGGATGAGATCTACGCTCGTGGTGTCCCGTCTTCCCAGCACTCTTTGTCATATAACGCTTTGAAACTACTCACGGTATTGGCCTCCACCACCTTCTCACCTAACTTGTTCCAACCGTCTACCACTCTGTTTGCGAAAGTGAATTTTCTTATATTTTTTCGGCATCTGTGTTTAGCTAGTTTAAATCTATGACCTCTTGTTCTTAAAGTTCCAGGTCTCAAGAAATCCTCCCTATCGATTTTATCAATTCCTGTTACTATTTTGTATGTAGTGATCATATCACCTCTTTATCTTCTGTCTTCTTTTGGCATATTTAATGCCTCTAACCTCTCCTCGTAGCTCTTGCCCTTCAGTTCTGGGAGCCACTTAGTAGCGTGTCTTTGCACCTTTTCCAGTTTGTTGATGTGCTTCTTAAGATATGGGCACCACACAACCGCTGCATATTCTAGCTTTGGCCTAACAAAAGTCGTGAACAATTTCTTTAGTATATAGCCATCCATGTATTTAAAAGCAATTCTGAAGTTAGAAAGCGTGGCATAGGCTCCTCGCACAATATTCTTTTTGTGGTCCTCAGGTGATAGTTTTCTATCTAGAACCACCCCTAGATCTCTTTCTTTATCAGAATTCTTTAAAGATTTCTCCCATAATATATAGGTTGTGTGGGGTCAATGTTCTCCTATTCCACATTCCATAACATTGCATTTATTAACATTAAATTCCATTTGCCAAGTGCTCCATATACTTATTTTGTCAAGGTCATCTTGAAGGGCATGACAATCATCTAAGTTTCTTATCCTTCCTATTATCTTAGCATCATCAGCAAACATGTTCATATAATTTTGTATACCAACTGGTAGATCATTTATGTAGACAATAAACATCACTGGTGCAAGAACTGAACCCTGTGGTACTCCACTTGCGACATTTCTCCAGTCCGATACATTGCCTCTGATCACTGCCCTCATTTTTCTATCAGTCAGAAAATTTTTCATCCATGTTAGAAGTAAGTAAGTAATTATCAAAAGAAGGCACCAAACCGGGAAGGCTATGTAGCACCATCAAAGACGCAAAATAATCAGAGGGCGCTAAATATCACCAAGGATGCCAATACGAGAACAAAAACGCATAAGGCGAACGATATCAAAAGTATCCGAGTCACCAAGAATTCTATCGAGGGACAGGTGACCGCGAGGGGCGGTCGGAAAGCAAGACATACGCTCGTCCTGGAAGTCAGGACATTCAAGAAGGACATGCACGACCGTAAGAGGGACAATGCAACTAGGACAATAAGGAGCAGGGCGGCGCTCCATCAAGTGACCATGGGTTAAGCGAGTATGGCCAATACGCAACCTCGCTAGAGCTGTTTCCCACCGCCGGTTACGGTGGAAGGAGGACGGCCACGAGGAAACACAACATTTAAGAGTACGTAGCTTGTTACCAGTAACAGACAACCAAGAAGCCTGCCAACGGGTAAGGACTGAGGAATGGATAACCGGGTAAAAGTCGGAATACGGAATGCCTTTACGAGAGATGGGACAAGAGCGGACAGCTTCCTTAGCGGCAGCATCCGCACGCTCATTTAAAGACACGCCAATATGGCTGGGAACCCAACAAAACTCAACCGACTTAAATTTACTGTGAACGAGAAACAGCCAATGCTGGATCTCGACAACTACCGGATGAACTGGATTAAAGCACCCGAGAGCCATGAGGGCACTACGAGAGTCAACAACAACCACAAAGGAAGACTGACAACGAGAAAGCAGGAGACGAAGAGCATAGAGAATAGCATAAAGTTCCGCTGTAAAGATGCTAGTCTCCGGAGGCAAGCGACACATATAAGTGCGATCAGGAAAAACAACAGAGTAGCCAACACCGTCCGCTGACTTAGACCCATCGGTGAAGACAGAAACGGAGCGGGAGTGAGAAGAAAAGTGCTCGAGGAAAAGGCGTTTTAGAACTGTAGGAGGGGTAAAAGCTTTAGTGATACGAGTCAAGGATGTACAAAACCGCGGAAGAGGGACCCTCCACGGGGGCAAAGAAGGAACAACACGAGGAGAAACACCAGAAATACGAACGGAAAGAGAATCCTGCAGGCGAGATAACCGGACAGAAAGAGGGAGGTGGTGAAGAGGAACAGGAACCGCAGGAGGGGTAAAAGTTAAAGCACGACAGAGACGAGAGGAAGGATGTTGCAAGGACCGCGCAAGATAGCGAAGACAGTAGCGATCACGGCGGTCCTGGAGAGACAGGAAGCCAGTGTCAACATACAAGCTAAGGACGGGAGTCGAACGAAAGGCACCAGAACTGAGGCGCAACCCAGTATGGTGCAAAGCATCAAGACGGCGAAGAGTAGAAGGAGAAGCAGACGAGTAAGCAGGGCAACCATAATCGAGCTTAGACAGGACGAGAGAGGAATGTAAAGCAAGGAGAGTGCGCCTATCTGCCCCCAAGAAGTATGGGACAAGACCCGAAGGAGGGTAAGGGACTTAGAGCACTCAACACGGAGGTAAGAGATATGGGGAGACCAAGACAAACGAGTGTCAAGGAATAACCCCAAAAGCTTCGCGGAATCTTTGTATTCAAGGGGATGACCATAAAGTGACAAAGAGGGACGAAGAACAACCCGTTTCCGCGTAAAAGTCATGGCACAAGTCTTAGAAGTAGAGAACTTGAAGCCATGACCTGTGGCCCAAGACGACACGGCATCAATCGCAAGTTGAAGCCGGCGTTGAAGGAGAGGCGAATCATCACCCTGACAACAAAGGGTAAGATCATCGACATAGAGAGCGGAGAAGACACCAGAAGGAAGAGAGGAAAGAAGACCATTGAGGGCAACCAGAAAAAGAGTAGTGCTCAGAACACTACCCTGGGGCACACCTTCGTATTGCTGAAAAGAGGGAGAGAGAGCGGTACCAAGGCGCACCCGAAAGGAACGACGAGAGAGGAAGCTGCGGAGAAAGAGAGGGAGATGACCACGAAGGCCAAAAGAATGAAGTTGAGATAGGATATGATAACTCCAAGTGGTGTCGTAAGCCTTTTCTAGGTCAAAAAGGACGGCAACAACGGAGGTCTTCGCAGCAAAAGCAGTACGTATATAGACCTCCAAGTTCACCAGGACATCTGTCGTGCTGCGGCACTTGCGGAAACCAAATTGAGAAGGGGAGAGGAGGTGATGGTGTTCCAGGAACCACATCAGACGAACGTTAACCATACGTTCAAAGAGTTTGCAGACACAACTTGTGAGAGCAATAGGGCGAAAGTCCTTAGGGGAAGTACCCAGAGACCCCGGTTTGCGAACAGGGAGGACAACGGCATCGAGCCAGTCCTCAGGGACTGACGACGACTCCCAGATCCGATTATACAGACTCAGTAAATACTGAGACGTGCTCGGAGGGAGATGGCGAAGCATCTCATAATGAATACCATCGGAGCCCGCCGCCGTAGAACCGCAGAGGGCCAGGGCAGAACGAAGTTCAGAGAGAGAGAAGGGATCATTATAGGGAAGCTGAAGATGAGTGCAGAAATCTAAAGGACGAGACTCAAGGACAGGTTTACGAAGAAGGAAAGATTGGGGAAGATGAAGACCAGAGCTAACAGAAGAAAAGTGGGAACCCAGTTCGGAAGCGACCTGCAACGGGTCCGCCACAAGAGTATCATGGAGGTGAAGGACCGGTGAAACATCGGGAACGAACTTACCCGCTATCTTGCGGATACGCTTCCAGATCTGGGCCAGAGGGGTTTCGGACGTAATTGTCGAGACATAAGATGCCCAACATTCACGTTTAGCCGTACGGATGGCCCTACGGGCCACCGCACTCGCTTTCCGAAAGAAAAGAAAAGAATCGGTCGTCTGCCTACGGCGGTGCTTCTTCCAGGCTGCACGCTTACAGCGGACAGCCCGAGCACAGTCCGCATTCCACCAGGGAACGCACTTCCGTGGACCCCGAGAGGAAGAGCGAGGAATAGAGCGGAGGGCAGCGTCGAAGACAGTGTCATGAAAAAGGAGGAGAGCGCGAGAGAGGGGCAGAAGGGAGAGGTCAGAGAGAGTAGCACTGAGGGAAAATAGGGTCCAGTCCGCCTTAGCAAACTGCCACCTAGGGAAAGAGAGGGAAGGGCGAAAAGAGAAAAAGGAAACAAGGATGGGGAAATGATCACTTCCATGGAGGTCATCAAGAACCTGCCATGTGAAATCTAAGTAAAGAGAAGAAGAGCAGAGAGAAAGATCAAGACAAGAAAGGGTGCGAGTTCGAGAGTCCAAATGAGTGGGCTCACCAGAATTCAGAAGAGACAGGGAAGAAGAGAGGAGAAACGGCTCAAGGAGGCGACCCCGGGTATTCGTCAGAACGTCACCCCAAAGAGAATGACGACAATTGAAGTCACCCAGCAGGAGCACAGGCTCCGGCAAGGAGTCTAGGAGGTGTTTCAAATCAGGAAGAGAGAGCGGGACACTCGGGGGGAGATAAATGGAACAAACTGTGTACCATTTCCCCACAAAGATACGAGCAGCAGAACAATGGAGAGGCGAAGGAAAAAGTAAAGGAACAAAGGGAACATCAGCCCGAATCAAGAGAGCAGAAGAATTAGAAGCCCCAGCAATGGCTGGGGGGGCGGAGAGAAAGGAATAGCCACGAAAACGACCAGGACGAGCACCAAGCATCGGCTCCTGGAGACAGACACAAAGGGGCGAAAACCGCGAAACCAGAAGTTGGAGTTCGAGGAAATTGGCGTAATAACCTCGAACGTTCCATTGAAGAATGGACAACGACGAGAAGAGAAAGGACAAAAACAGAGAACAAGGAAGAAACAAAGGCGAAAGACCAACAGAGCACGTTAAAGAATATCAGGGTCGGGATCAGGGTCAGCAAAGTCAGGGTTAGGGGCATGGGTAAACTGAGCAAAGACGGAGGGAAGGAAACGGGAGAACAGATCAGAGGTGGGCGGGCAGGGTCCGGAGGAGGAGGAGGAGGAGGAGGAGGAGGAGACAACGGAGAGGAGCAGTCAAGGACAGCAGCAGGAAGAGGGGGAGTAGAAAGAGAGGAGCGCACCCCAGCAAGAGCAGCAACCGAAAGGGAAGCAGGGGCCAAAGAAACCTCCATAGCAGGAACAGGGGGCGCAAGCACTGAAACGGGAGTGGAAGGAGCAACAGAGCCAGAAGGAGGAGCTGAGGAAGAAAGCGAAGCCTTCTTACCCGCCGGGGAAGAGGAAGGAGAGGAGCCAGGCTTACGCTTCTGACTTAAGAGACCGGTGTCCCAGCAACTACGTACCGGGCAACGGATTCCAGTGTCTCAACAGGAGAAGCCGAACGAGAGCACACACGACGGCCGTTAGGAGAGCGATGGACATCCGCCCGCACCGACAGGCGGCGGGGAGAGCCGATAGATGGAGGAAGAGGATGGGAAGGAGGATCGGAGGGGGACGAGGAAGGAGACACAGAAGACACGACAGACCGGGTAGAAGGAAGGGGAACCCCAGACAGAGGACCAGGAGGAGGATCCTTCGGGAGAGAACCCAAAGGGACAGAGGAGGGGGCAGTGGGCGCATCAGGGTCCAAGGCCTGGAAACGGTTGAGAGTCTGAGGAAGGCGGGAAGGACGAGGAGAGGAAGAGCGCAACACGCGAGCATAAGAGATATTAGCATAAGGCGGGAGCCGGCGAACCTGGCGCCTCGCCTCAGGAAAAGATAAACGCTCCCGGTGCTTCAAGTTGAGGACGGCTGCCTCAAGCTTGTAATGGACACACGCACGGGAGAAGGTAGGATGGGCCTCACCGCAGTTGAGGCAACGAGCCTGGGGAGAAGCGCACTCCGACTTAGAGTGACCTTCGCCACCACACAAAGGACAGAGAGAGACAGTCCTGGAGCAGCGGAGGGCACCATGCCCAAACCTCCAGCACTTGTTGCAGAGCCGAGGAGAAGGAATGTACTCCTGGACAGAGCACCTGGCACCAGCAAGAATGACAGAGGGTGGAAGGGTCCTACCATCAAAGGTAATCTTCACAACCCGGAGGGGTTGACGGCGACTACCACGAGGGGGACGAGTAAACGTGTCCACCTGGAGAATAGAATGGCCCTGGGCAGCGAGGATATGTCGAATATCGTCGTGGCAGTCGCGTAGGTCCCGAACACCGGTCGCAACATGGGGCGGGAGCAAAATAGTGCCAACACTGGCATTCAACTGAACGTTCTTCGAGACCCGAACGGGGGTCTCGCCAAGGCAGGATAAGGCAGCCAAGCGGGAAGCAGCATCCTGAGAAGGAGCAGCAACGACACGCGTACCGAGACGAGTGGGGTTAAAAGTAATGGAGGCATCCACGGAATCAATGAGATGTCGATGAAGGGAGAAATCGTCAGGAGGCGCAGAATCAAGAGGGAGGAGATCAAAATATTTGGCCCACGAAGCGGGACCAAACAAGGCTTGATAGGTAGCAGAACTGGAAGGAATCGAGCGAGGGCGGCCGTGACGAGAACGGCGGTGAGAACCCCCAGAGAGAGAGAGGGGTTAAAAGGCGCAGTAGTTACAACTAGAGAAGGAGCCACGCCAGGGGACGAGGTAGTCACCACTGGGGGCTTGGGGCTCGACCCAACCACAGAGGAGGGAGGGGAGCCAGGGGAAGGAGTCAGAGAGGCCAAAG
This sequence comes from Procambarus clarkii, assembly GCF_040958095.1. Taxonomy (NCBI): domain Eukaryota; kingdom Metazoa; phylum Arthropoda; class Malacostraca; order Decapoda; family Cambaridae; genus Procambarus; species Procambarus clarkii. The sequence goes on from NC_091237.1 coordinate 2,632,441, forward strand.
GAGGAGCAAGGTCGGGGCCCAATGCAGCGGAGGCTACAGAGCCCGGTCTTCCAATACGGACCGACTCGGGGGCTTGGTCGCCCACCCCACGAGCCTGAAAAGGTAAGCCAGAAGCAGCCGAAACAGGGGTTATCATCTTGACGAAATTACGAATTCACTCACGAATGTGCCCCCACACCCACCATGGAGCCACAATTAGAGGCAGGACACCCAACAAGAAGCTATCGCCGATCTTGTCGGGGCCTCCTAGGGGTGCGTCGTGAGTATACGCCCCACAAACGCCACCTTAAGAAACCGACAGTCCGTCGAGATCGGGTTCAGTGACGAAGTGGGGATTGACAAGAAAAGGTTCCCCTCGCTCTCGACGTCGGGTACTGCAGTTCTACGGGTGCAAGAGTATGCCTCCTCAAGCACCCGGGCGTCAAAGTAGAAGAAGTCCAAGGGAAGAACCAGAACGAGCAAAAGGTCGGCAGGAAACGGCAAGCAGATAGGAGAAGAGGGGGGAGAAAAACGAAACAGAAGGAAAAGGAAAAAGATGCCCAGCAGAATTGGAGAGGACGGCAGCAGGAGCACAAGGCTAGAAAAGGACAGAGGACTGTCCCAAGGAGCATCACACTCCGGCAGCCGCCCACTAAGCCCCCAGACGGCGACAACGAGCTGAGCGGGGAGGGGGGGGCGGGAGCAAAATAGTGCCAACACTGGCATTCAACTGAGCGTTCTTCGAGACCCGAACGGGGGTCTCGCCAAGGCAGGATAAGGCAGCCAAGCGGGAAGCAGCATCCTGAGAAGGAGCAGCAACGACACGCGTACCGAGACGAGTGGGGTTGAAAGTAATGGAGGCATCCACGGAATCAATGAGATGTCGATGAAGGGAGAAATCGTCAGGAGGCGCAGAATCAAGAGGGAGGAGATCAAAATATTTGGCCCACGAAGCGGGACCAAACAAGGCTTGATAGGTAGCAGAACTGGAAGGAATCGAGCGAGGGCGGCCGTGACGAGGACGACGGTGAGAACCCCCAGAGAGAGAGGGGTTAAAAGGTGCAGTAGTTACAACTAGAGAAGGAGCCGCGCCAGGGGACGAGGTAGTCACCACTGGGGGCTTGGGGCTCGACCCAACCACAGAGAAGGGAGGGGAGCCAGGGGAAGGAGTCAGAGAGGCCAAAGGAGGAGCAAGGTCGGGGCCCAATGCAGCGGAGGCTACAGAGCCCGGTCTTCCAATACGGACCGACTCGGGGGCTTGGTCGCCCACCCCACGAGCCTGAGAAGGTAAGCCAGAAGCAGCCGAAACAGGGGTTATCATCTTGACGAAAAGAAGAATTCACTCACGAATGTGCCCCCACACCCACCATGCAGCCACAATTAGAGGCAGGACACCCAACAAGAAGCTATCGCCGATCTTGTCGGGGCCTCCTAGGGGTGCGTCGTGAGTATACGCCCCACAAACGCCACCTTAAGAAATCGACAGTCCGTCGAGATCGGGTTCAGTGACGAAGTGGGGATTGACAATAAAAGGTTCCCCTCGCTCTCGACGTCGGGTACTGCAGTTCTACGGGTGCATGAGTATGCCTCCTCAAGCACCCGGGCGTCAAAATAGAAGAAGTCCATGGAAGAACCAGGACGAGCAAAAGGTCGGCAGGAAACGGCAAGCAGATAGGAGAAGAGGGGGGAGAAAAACGAAACAGAAGGAAAAGGAAAAGGTGCCCAGCAGAATTGGAGAGGACGGCAGCAGGAGCACAAGGCTAGAAAAGGACAGAGGACTGTCCTAAGGAGCATCACACTCCGGCAGCCGCCCACGAAGCCCCCACACGGCGACAACGAGCTGAGCGGGGAGGGGGATCCATGTTAGAAGCTTACCTGTCACCCTGTGTGTGTGTGTGTGTGTGTGTCTGAAAAAGTTGAATGATTGACAGTTGAGTGGCAGGCGGAATGAGACAGAGCTCAACCTCTGCGAGAACAACTAGGTGAATACAGCTCCAGTGTTGCTGGTGTATCTTATACAGCTCCAGTGTTTCTGCTGTATCTCACAGCTAAAAAATTTCCTGATGTATCCTATACAGCAACAGTGTTTCTGGTGTATACTGTAGAGTACAGTGCTCTTGGTGTATACTGTAGAGTACAGTGCTCTTGGTGTATACTGTAGAGTACAGTGCTCTTGGTGTATCCTATACATTTTCAGTGTTTTGGAGTTTCCTATACAGCTGTGTTCCAGGTGTATCATATACAGTACCAGTGTTGCTGGTGTATACTGTAGAGTACAGTGCTCTTGTGTATCCTATACATTTTCAGTGTTTTGGAGTATCCTATACAGCTCCTGTGTCCCAGGTGTAGACGATGAGTCACAATAACCTGGCTGAAGTTATGTAGACTAAACCACACACTATAAGATGAGGAGACGACGACGTGTCGGTCCGTCCTGGACCACTATCAAGTTGATTGTGATGGGTGAGCGAGATTGAGCGATTGATGAAGATTAAGTCACCCAAGAGGTGGCACGGGCATGAATAGCCCGTAGGTGGTAGATATATTTTAGTGAATGTAAACCGCTCAGGTTGCATTTAATCGTCCGGGTGCTATCGCTGGGGAGGATGCTGCTGGACAGTGTTTATGAGGGTGTCCAGCTGCTGGACACCTTTTTAGAACAGAAGAGTGGCAGTGTTGATGGCTGCAGGGTGGTTACTGCAAGATTCAAGGACTCTTTAAAGTTCTTCTAAGGTCGTTGGTTGCTTCACATTCCAGGAGATTGTGAAGTTGTGGCTTTCCTGCGATTGTTTGGCAGAAGATGCATTCCCAATTTCTCATAAGAGAAAGGCCTACTCATTAAGAGTAGGCTTATGTTAGGTCACGTTTGTTAGAAATGTTGGAGCATTTGAGTATGTACTGTGAGAGGGTAGAGTTAACAGCGCTCTTGCAACAACAACAGCAACAGTTTTGGCTTTGTTGCTGTTGACTGTTCCCTTTCACAGTACATACTCAAATGCTCTAACCATTCTAACAAAACCAACCTAACATAAACCTACCCCACCCCCCTTTTTCTCTTTCTTTCTCATTTTGTTCTTTCATTCCCATTATTTTACATTCACATTCTTAAACAATATCATGTGCGTTGCGTGATCAGAATGATTAAGCTCACTGCGTAGCAGATTTCTGGTGTTTGTCGGATATATGTCTATTGTGTTGATGAGTAAATAATTGATACCATTGACCTTCTTACACTATTATTACACCTCCCACGCTCCCATCATGTTACGGCCACTATGGGTCGCAACCGGGTTCTTTGCTGGAGGCACCAAAGTACTAGTATCTGACCCCAAGTCGGTAGTGGCTTTCAAGGAGTGAGCTTGGTAATGCAAGTAAAATAACACGAGGGGGGTTAAAAGGAATACGACACCATCCTTTATCAATATATTCACATATCACTTTCCACATCACCTTAAATAGAATCATAAACAAAATATTACTACACTGATATATACACATGTGTCACTCTCCTAGGACACTAAGCACTCCTTGATGCTCATGTAATGCAGCCTTGTCAACGTCCGTGTTTCCTCAACACACAGTACCGTCCTCAACCAGTACTGGGAAACACCAACGAGTCTACCCTGGACACGGGCCAACCTGTCTACAGTCTCACTAGGTGCTCCTTGTGAACGCCCACGATCACTCTCCAGCCTGGTGCTGGCAGAGAACATCAGCCTCGCGCTGCTGGGCCTCTACACTAACAAATACAAGGGTAGCGAACCCCTGGCAGGAGCTTCTTGCAACTAGCTAGTTACACTCCTCCGTAGCACCTTACTGTCAATCATCTCTTCCTCTAGCCAGTCCCGGGATACCCCGAATTCTGTCACTGCCACTTCACAGGCAGACATCAGATACTACTCAGTTCCTCTTCAGTGGCGGCTCACTGCTCACATAAACAGAATGGAGTAGAGATATAGGCTGCCCTGGGTAGACTGACTGTCATCGTACCACAGCAGCCCTACGTCGACTCTGTGGATACAGACACGTCATCAGTACACTGGCCGGTACTTGGGACACTAGGAAATACCACTTACGGACTCTGACATTGACATACACCTCCTCTCACGATAGAGGGCGCTGATTTTCTAGGCGCCACCTCACCAGAGGTCAGCAACAGCGACCCATCGAGCTGACCAGGGGCCAGATTCACGAAAGCACTTACGAAGCTGTACAGCTTCTTTTAATCTTTGGCGGCTTTGTTTCCAATTATTAAACAGTTAATGAGCTCCGAATCACCAGGAGGCTGTTTATAAGAATAACAACAGTTGAATGGGAAGTTTTCATGCTTGTAAACTGTTTAATAAATGTAACCAAAGCCGTCAAAGATTGAGGAAAGATGTACACGTTCGTAAGTACTTGCGTAAGTGTTTTCGTGAATCTGGCCCCAGGGCAGAAATCTAGCGTCTCTTGCAGGTATCATACTGCCATCACCAGACGGCGTCGTCCATTTTGTGGGGGTTTCGGGAGCGGACTCACAGATGGCACTGACGTCACTGCTCCATGCTCCGACGATGGAGTCGGGTTCGTAACACATCACAATTGACTTGATAATTATACATTAATTATTATACAGTTATAATATATTTATACATAATAATTATATTATAATTAATAATTAATATATAATAATTATATTAATAATTATCAAGTAATTATATACTTGATAACTAAACAACCGAAACGTCGTTGTCTCCTTATCTTCTGGTGTGTGCTTTAGTCTTCCTGGTGTACCTATACAGCTAAAGTGTTCCGGGAGTCCACTATAAGGCTCTCAGTGTTCCAGGAGTCCACTATAAGGCTCTCAGTGTTCCAGGAGTCCACTATAAGGCTCTCAGTGTTCCAGGAGTCCACTATAAGGCTCTTAGTGTTCCAGGAGTCCACTATAAGGCTCTCAGTGTTCCAGGAGTCCACTATAAGGCTCTCAGTGTTCCAGGAGTTCACTATAAGGCTCTCAGTGTTCCAGGAGTCCACTATAAGGCTCTCAGTGTTCCAGGAGTCCACTATAAGGCTCTCAGTGTTCCAGGAGTAAGCTGGAAAACTGGAGTGTAGCAGGAACGTCTGACAGTCAATAATGTGAAGTGTACTTTAATATATACTATACAGTTCATAAGCCAATTAAAAGTAACATAATGAATAAGCACATTCATGAAAGAAAACCATGCCTACATACTGTTAAAACGTGTATACTGGTAAGACCATATATCTTGCATGAACAAACATACTAGTAAAACCATTCATCTATATAAACATATTGATAAAATCATACATCTTGTATAAAGATGCATGCCGGTACGACTATACATCTTGTATAAAGATGCATGCCGGTACGACTATACATCTTGTATAAACATACATATTTCTAAATCAAACATTTATTTATTTATTTATTTATTTATTTGTATGTGCTGAATACAAGAAGGTACATTGGGTTTATGAGAGTACAGAGCATTGATGTTTTTACATTCTTGTAAAGCCAATAACACGCATAGTGTTTCGGGCACAGTTTATCTTTTCCAATTACATGAATAATTAAATTGCTTCTCTTTTCATTCAAACAGAATAAATGGGTTTGTTAAATTTTGTGTGCGTTGCATGAGCAAATTTCTTAAGCTCACGACGTAAAACATTTTTGGCGGTTGTCAGATATGTGTCTTTGGTGGTGATGAGTAAGTAATGATACCATTGACCACTCGATGAACGCTTCATGACATATCGATGACAGTTGAGACGTGCAGTTGGTGGTGGGCGCAGTGGGGAGCCGGCCAGCACTCTTCATCCCACTGTTGGAGGAGCAACACTCTAACCCCTTCTTTGTCAGCCACTGTTGGATGAGTGTCTCAGCCTCTGTCGTCAACCACAGCATGTAATACGACACCGTTACATCCGTCAGCCACAACGCTCTCAACAAGCCCAGTCTTCACTATTAAGGTAAGAATACAATAGTTACGATAACCTCTGGTGTCACATGCAGGCATTCCAATGGAGTTTTGTTGGCTGTTATTTTGCATTATGTAACTTCTTACACATATTGTTAAGAAGGAGCTCCGTCATTAACATAATCAGACACAGGTACGGCCAGTTAATGAAGAACAGCGCCTAGTAGCCACGAGCAAGGGGACTATGTGTCAATATTCAACAATATTGTCACTGGCACACAACACGCAGAGCGCTGATATTGTAATGGTCTGTGGTGATATGGTCCACACGAAGATCTTAGTAAAGGGTCATTGGGTCTCGCTAGTATAGTTGGTTTCGTTCTCGGCTCACAATCGAGAATTCCGGGTTCGAGTCGCGGGGAAGGTAGAAATGGTTGGGCGTGTTTTCTATCAACTAATGTACCTTTTCACCTAGCATTAAATAGGTCACGCAGGAGTTAGTCAGCTTGTTGTAGGGTTGCAGCCTATGGGGGCACTAATTCGACCCTCTTGGGAAGACTTCGATATAAACCTAACATGTACAGTATGTATATAGTGGCTGTCTGTCCCCCGACACAATGAATTTTAAATTAATTTAAGTGGAGGAAGGATTAACATTATGCTGGAGGACGGAGTATAGGAAAGGTTGAAGGGATGTGGATAAAAGGCAACTGTCCATGATAAATAATATTCAAATGTATGTAATGGTAATGTTTCCTCACAGATATAATAACCTAGGATAAAAACCCACACCAATGTATTTCTGAACTTTATGAAAAAATTTACACCAGGTCTTGTTGACCTTGAGTGCTTTATCAGGGTCTGAGTACGTGGTTAGGATCAGACTTACATCTCTGTGACTGTTGCCCAGGATCCAGTCCTCTTACCCTTCTTGACCTCCTGATCAGGTCACCTCTACTCCCAACTGCTGATGTTCCCGCGGGAAACATTTCCTTCCATGGAATTATGGTCAGTGGTCCTGTCTGTCATATTAATATTCTGAGAACTGGAGTTGTTATTAAATAACGTGTCCGCCTGGATGCTCTCCCTCATAACACTCTACATACCCAAAGAAAAGCGGGTATCGGGACTACTTACATTCATCCATTTATTCACATCTAAGTCATCGGCAATAAAATGATTTTAAGTGAATTAATATTTGATTTGAATAAACGGATGAATGTAAGTAGTCCATTTAATTATAAATTCAAATGGGTACGTTAGACGTTGCTTAGAAAAATATTTTAGTAATAATTAATAATTCATTGTGTCGGGGGGACGGGTAGCCAGGTAATACATCAGTATATGTTAGGCTTATAGACCTCCCCCCCCCCTCAGGGTCGAATTATTGATTCTCTTCACCCGCTCCCCCCAGTAAGCATCCCCACAGCATGTTGACTAACCCCTGGGTACCTATTTACTGCTAGGTGGATAGGAGAATTAGGTGATAGGAAATGTGTCAACCATTTCTGTCCTGCCCGCGATTCAAAACCGGAATTCTCGATTATGATTTGAGTACAAACCTGACTGCACAATTGGGACTATTTTATGTATTCAAACAATGCACAGTAGTGGCTATAAAATTAAATACAAACTAGTTTATTCCAGCGAAGCAAAATAAATTAATATTTTTTTTATTAACAAGTTTAAGTATACACAGCAATGTGCTGCTTCACCTATAAAAATGAAAGATTGATTACACAGTGTAGATCAAAATCTAGCTATAAGTTCATATAATATACCCCATCTCACAGGATGGTTTGTCATACAAGGTATCAGGAGAGAAATACCTACCTCGATACATAAAATAAATTAAATGTGACTAAATAATAAATTTATGATTTTCAAAAGAGCCAAGCACAGAATCATGGAATTATTATATTATTATTATTATTTTTCCAGTTTCTATAAGGTTCCTCTCAAACAATGTTATTTTTTTTTTAACAAGCTTGGGTATACACAGCAATGTGTTGCTGCCCTGTTCGGTATGAAAGACCACAGTGTAGATAAAAAGCCAGCTACAAGCTCATCCAACATCCCACCTCACAAGACGACCAGTCATACATGAAATTAGGAATGAACATAACATGTAAGGCTGATCTATTAGCCCCCACTGGCAAAATCTGAGTACAGAACAAAAATATCTTCCAATATTCGTGAGTGTTTGAAGTAATTACAGAGCACAAAGTACCTCATACCATTTGGTCTGAAATCACTGATAACAGGGCGGCAATCACAGATGTAGGGTTGGAGAGTATGTCGTAGCTCTTGTTCACATAGTTTACAATTGGAATGTTTACCATTGGGAGATTCATTACCTGCAGTCACCTGCCATAAATATCGAAATCCCAGCCCAATACGCACAGAAATCACAATAGCGTCATGCATCAAATGAACAAATCCACAAGGGTCGTGACGAGGGTTCGAACCTATAAAGTAAGGACGAAGAGGTAGAACGGCTTATTGACAGGGCTCGGGTGCATGGGGGAATTGTGTAAAATCCTGGTTTGTCTCTCGGAGAGACTGCAGGATCCAAGTAAGGCCAGTAGAACTTCTGGTTGCAATTCTTTAAACCATGTCGTAGCTCAGTCAATTAAGGCAGCATCTGGGATCCTCTCGGACGTAGGTTCGAACTCTCGTCACGGCCTTTGTGGATTTGTTCATCCCAGCCCAATTCTGGCAATTACAATGTTATTCTGTTCAGTGGATGTTTAATGCTCCCTGTACATATAATTTTCGGTTTTAAACATGTTACAGCTCCTTATACTCGTGCTTTCTGGCTTTTGTGTGTCAGTTACTTCTCTTCTGCTATCCCTAATTTCCTACCAGGTACCTATTTACTGCTAGGTGAACATGCCCATCACGGTGAAAGAAACTTTCCCCATTTGTTGTCCGCCTCCAACCGATGATCGAACCCGAAACCTCAGGAATACAAATCCGAAGCGCTGTCCACTCAGCTGTCAGGTCACTTAACTGCAGACTTGACAATTATTGCAAAACTAATACAATAAAATATAGTGATATTGGAATAGTTCAATGGTCAGAACGTAATATGTATAGGTGAAGTGGTTCACTTATCTATATCTTGGGTTACTACTTGGAATTCGTCGTTATAACATGTTATTGATTGGTTTTATCAGCATTCTAGAGTTTTTATTATGAAGCATTCTAGTGATAGTGTAATATCAATAACTAAAGATAACATAAGAATAAGTGAATAATAGAACAGTGCAGCAAGCTTGTTGCCCCATACTAGTCCAGCTTCACTTAAAATCTACCCAATCTCACACATTGTACCTACAAGTCTTCGAACTTGTTCAATATTTTTCCCCAATAATGTTAGTTGGATGCTCATTCCTCTCATCAATACAAAAAATCCAAGCTGGTATTCTACATTTTCTTCCAAAGCAAACTTTCACCAGATTGTTGCTGGTTTGGAACTGCTTCGAAAAGTTCCAGACCAGCAACTTGTATATTCCACTTAACCTAACTTAAAAACTTCGATCATAACCCTCTTCAGCAAGTTCAAATTAAGAGTCATTACTCTCTCGTCATACCAATGGTCCCATATTTTCAAGTTTAAGCCGTGTCATCAATAACTAGATATATTCGTAAAGAGAGTTAATATTTACTCTGTAGTACAACGACCAGAGCTACAAACATAGTCCCAAGTAGGGGCTCATAGTGTTAGATATTGCTCAAGAATGATGTTCGTGTTTCTGCTGGTGAGACTTCTCATAATTCCCAGCTCCCTGGCAGCTTTATCCTGCGTTGTAATGTAGTTCTATCTCGACCTCAGGTCGCTGCTTACCATCACATCTATTCCACTCTAACAATTTAAGAACAGAGAATAAAAGAAAGTGCAGAAAGATTATTGGCCCACACGAGCCAGCTCCTGCTTACAACGGAAACTCATAAATGCTGGAAGACGATCTAGATTGTGTAAGGAAGGGGGGGGGGGCGGAGTTAGTTAATTAGGGAATATCTTAACTTACTCACCAAACTCGGAGGTAAAAGTAATACTGCTGTCACTCTTGCCGAACAGCTACAAGAGACCAGGGATCAAAACTGAACACTTTCAATTTTGTGAGGCTCGGACGTCTTGTCTCCACCAATCCTCCTCAGCAGTAAAAAACTTAAACCAGTACTCCCTAATGCTCCTCTCAGATGCGTACAACTCCACAAAATGTCACCTGGCAATGCCTCACATCTAATGAGAATGGCCTACGTTGAATATGGGGAACTTATATCAGCAGGAATATGTCATAATAAACCACATCTGCTGCTGAACTTCTGAGCTTGTCTCTCAGTTGTATTACTTCCAAGCGACCTCCAACTCTCAGTTTACCATTCTCTAAATAATTTTTTCTAACGTTCGGAAACTAGCCAGTAATAGTAAATGTCTTCTTCAAGAGTCTTCAGATCCATAGAGGCAAGAAGAATATCATCTTAATCCAACCCATTCTCCTGTTTAGATTAAATATTGTGTTTTAAATGTTGTGATATAACGTTTTGGAGCAAAGTTTTCTTTGAGAGAGAGAGAGAGAGAGAGAGAGGGAGAGAGAGAGAGAGAGAGAGAGAGAGAGGGAGAGGGGAGAGAGAGAGAGAGAGAGAGAGAGAGAGAGAGAGAGAGAGAGAGAGAGAGAGAGAGAGAGAGAGAGAGAGAGAGGAGAGAGAGAGAGAGAGGGAGGAGGGAGAGGGAGAGGGAAGAAAGAGAAAGGGAGAAAAGAGAGAGATAATAGAAGAGAAGCAGAATTGCAGAAACAAAGAGGTAGAGACAGTGAGGCAGAGAAAGGGAGAAAAGAAAGAGAGAGAATAGAAGAGAAGCAGAATTGCAGAAACAGAAAGGCAAAGACAGTGAGGCAGAGACAGAGAGGCAATTCCTAGAGACAGAGAGGCAATTCCTAGAGACAGTATTTCTGTCTATCATACCATTATCACACATCGAAACAATTTGATGTGGTACACTACTTATTTCCATATTTACATAGTTAGTCAATAAGTTGACACTCTAATACATAACGTTCTTTCAAGTTCAAGTATGTTTTATTGAGACAAGTAAAAAAAATACATCTCAAAGGGTAGCTTAGGCTATTTCTACCCTCCGCCCTATTTCTATTTCAAGTCCCTCAAGGGGCGCACAAATTCAGCGAGTACAAATACACAAATCACAATACAAGACATTTTGCATTTAACATTTCAGGTTAATATAGTACTCTCTAAAAGTATAATAATGTACATCCACCGCACTATGTTTTAACCCAGTAACGTTCCAAGATAATAGCCTCACTCTACTTTCATCCATGATTAATAATAAAACTATCTTTGCCCTGTCCGTCACATTCCATGAGATACAAGAGCATTCTCTCCCAATAATGTAACATTTTTGCTTTCTCCTCACTGGCACAACAGCTACTAACATCAAAGGTAATATTATTCATATCTATATATCTTTTAATTCTGTATACCGTTTTACTTCAACCTTTGTTTTAACATTTGTCACTTCAGAAGGTTGAACACCAAGTTCATTTTCCTGACTATAATCTATCATCAATTTGTCATGTTCTTCCTTACTGTCTCCTACGGACGTTTCACTTTCCATTTCACATCCTGTTTCACTTTCCATTTCACATCCTGTTTCACTTTCCATTTCACGTCTTGTTTCACTTTCCATTTCACGTCCTGTTTCACCACCATCTTCACCCCATCTACCCTCCATAGCTAATTTTTCTAATGCCTCAATCCTCTTGTCTAGTATTTTTAGATATTCCAATATTTGAGTACCAATCTCCAAGTTCACTATATTGTCCTGAACCTTGTCTCCACAAGGTTTGATTTTTTCCAGCTGCATTTCCTACTTTCCCTAGGCTCGCCTTAATTGTCTCCGTTCCTTTCTCCCACACATTGTTCAAAGGGGTTGTCATTGGCTTCCAGCTGTTTCCTCCATGTTCCTGCTGCATAATCTTTTCTTCCTTCGAGGATACATCTATCCTTATTGTAGGATCCGCCCTGGAGTCTTTCAGATGAGGCTTCATGCGGCATAGATAGGAACCAGCATTGTGGCCTCGACAATTGCAACAGGATGGGACGATTTTTTCACCGTTTCTAATCTTGACTAAACACTCGAGAGTCGTGTTTCTTATCACAGTACCAACACCTGGGGTCAAACTGGCATTTCCAAGTCATATGTCCCCAACGAGAACACTTCATGCATAGTACGGGCTCCTCAATATATTTTGCAACTTTCCTGTAGCCTAATCCTTACATAAAAATTGTTTCCGGAGCCTCACTCTTTACCAAGGCAACAACCTGGCTTTGTTTGTCACCACGAACACTGTTCCTCTTTGCCCAAACAACACTATCATTGTTAAGAAGAAGATTATCTGAATCCAAATAAGTTGGATACTTAAAAACTATGATTTTGGTGTGCATCATACCTTCTTCAGGAGTAACCATCCCAATATTCTCAAATCCATCCGTTGTTAAGTGTTTCACGGCCTCTTCTGTCCCAATTGTTATCTAGGGCCGGTGAGTACCCTCCTTAAATAGTCGTTCATATTAAAAAAAATTCTTAGCCAAACGAACCGTCCCGTCGAGCTTTTGATGAAAGCTCAGTTGGCACGCTGTAGGGAATAACAGCTCTTCCTTCTATTAGTCTGTATCTCTTGCGTCCTGCTGAGTAAGGTTTCATTTTTTGATCTCTTTGTGATTTCGTCTTTACTGTCACTGTCTCGCTGTCTGTGAATATTTCGCCATTTATATCTGTTCATTACTGCTTGATACGGCCTGGTATCATCTTGTCTGTCATCCTCACTCTCATATTCTTGAGGCCCAGCAGTGCAGGATCGTCTATTACTTAGGCAGACCGCCTCAGCCATTTCCTCAACACACAAGGCACTGTATCACTGCAACAGTCGATAAAAAATTCACAATGTCCAGCTGCAGCAGCCACGTGTAAACAGGAAGATGCGGAGCAACACGTCCACCTCTCATCATTCTCGCCCATTCTATCTCTCTCTCTCTCTCTCTCTCTCTCTCTCTCTCTCTCTCCTCTCTCTCTCTCTCTCTGCCTCTCTCTCTCTCTATCTCTCTCTCTCTCTCTCTCTCTCTCTCTCTCTCTCTCTCTGCCTCTCTCTCTCTCTCTCTCTCTCTCTCTCTCTCTCTCTCTCTCTCTCTCTCTCTCTCTCTCTGCCTCTCTCTCTCTCTCTCTCTCTCTCTCTCTCTCTCTCTCTCTCTCTCTCTCTCTCTCTCTCTCTCTCTCTCTCTCTCTGCCTCTCTCTCTCTCTCTCTCTCTCTCTCTCTCTCTGCCTCTCTCTCTCTCTCTCTCTCCTCTCTCTCTCTCTCTCTCTCTCTCTCTCTCTCTCTCTCTCTCTCTCTCTGCCTCTCTCTCTCTCTCTCTGCCTCTCTCTCTCTCTCTCTCTCTCTCTCTCTGCCTCTCTCTCTCTCTCTCTCTCTCTCTCTCTCTCTCTCTCTCTCTCTCTCTCTCCTCTCTCTCTCTCTCTCTCTCTCTCTCTCTCTCTCTCTCTGCCTCTCTCTCTCTCTCTCTCTCTCTCTGCCTCTCTCTCTCTCTCTCTCTCTCTCTCTCTCTCTCTCTCTCTCTCTCTCTCTCTCTCTCTCTCTCTCTCTCTCTCTCTCTCTGCCTCTCTCTCTCTCTCTCTCTCTCTGCCTCTCTCTCTCTCTCTCTGCCTCTCTCTCTCTCTCTCTCTCTCTCTCTCTCTCTCTCTCTCTCTCTCTCTCTCTCTCTCTCTCTCTCTCTCTCTCTCTCTCTGCCTCTCTCTCTCTCTCTCTCTCTCTCTCTCTCTCTCTCTCTGCCTCTCTCTCTCTCTCTCTCTCTCTCTCTCTCTCTCTCTGCCTCTCTCTCTCTCTCTCTCTCTCTCTCTCTCTCTCTCTCTCTCTCTCTCTCTCTCTCTCTCTCTCTCTCTGCCTCTCTCTCTCTCTCTCTCTCTCTCTCTCTCTCTCTCTCTCTCTCTCTCTCTCTCTCTCTCTCTCTCTCTCTCTCTCTCTCTCTCTCTCTCTTTCTCTCTCTCTTTTTAACTTTGTTATTTACATTATTTAATGCGTTTGGGTTGGGGTTTGAATAGATGAAGCTAGTATCGTCAGCACTTATCTTTACACTTACTGGAAATATCTAAGTATCAACTGAAGTATCTTCACACTTGAGTTAAACTTTAGTAGATATTTTCTGTACCATTCCTTAACACTTTGGTGCCCCCTGAGTTCTGAAATAAAACTTACCCTATGAGCTTTAGGCGTTTCGCGGGCCTAAGCGGTAAGACCGAAAAGTGTATACTCTTTTGACTGTCCTGACACTAATTGTAGGCGTACGTATTTAAATTTAGTATCACTGTGTTCGCAATAGAATTGTCTATAAGAACATACCAATAAAATGCTGCCAAAGCATAAGGCATATCAACACCAAATAAAAACCTATTCAGATCACTTGCCGAGAGCGCCAAACAGCAACAAAATGTTTCCACTCTTTTAATAGTTGTGAAGCCTACAGTTGTGCTACAGCGTTAATTTTGGTATCACTGAAATCGCAATAAAATTCTCTACACGCACATATGCATATAAATATAGATTCAATGTCGTAGCCCACCCAAAACAGTGTGGGAAGTGGCCGAAGTGTTACCTGCGGTGGCATATCGGCGAAACTCACTTTGAAAAGTGTATATTCAATTCACTATCCTGACATTATTTTTCGATGTATGTATTTCATTTTTGTTCCAATGTGTTCGCAATAGAATGTTCTATAAGAACATAAATACGAAAGGTCACATAAGGATGCGTTCGACCGGCAACATATATAAAAACTACGTCGATTATACTCGTGGTGTCAATAATACAATTGTTTTACCACAATGATTCACTGCCACGACGATCTCTTTAATAAGCTGCTCGGCTATTACAGAAAACGTAAATTTTATGGCAAACATTTGTAAACTATCCCCAAGTTGATCGGATAATAAATGGAATTTATAAAAATATTTTTTTCTCCTGACTCCATGAGTAGTCAATGTCGCGTAACCGTAAGAAAAATAGTTGACCGGAATCGCGACCAATGCATGAAAGCTTAAGTTTTGGATGCCAACGAAGATAGAATTCACATGAAAATGGATTATGTTACCATCAGTAATAATGTTGTGTTTTCTATGTCTAGCTTCAGACACGGGCATGTTACAATTGTGTCTTAGAGAGTTAAGCGTAATTAAGGGTGATAGAAAATCACTTACAATCAATGTATCAAGTTTGAAGACTTGTACACATTTTAGTGTAAGAAAGAAGGCAAATAGTTCCGACTGATAGGTAGAGGCAACTTCACTTGCACCTGCACCCGTGGGGCGGTGTAGGAAACCATCAGTGTATATGATTTGAGAGAGAGAGAGAATGATCTGTGGACAGAGCATCAATATGGCATAAGGTATTGGGCTTTGCCTCAAGACGAAGCATAATAAAGAGCCTGAATATCAGGAGAAAAAATTAGATTAAAAATTTGTCCACATGATACATATATAATCACGATTTAAACATTGCAGTTGTATTAATTGAATATATATCATTAGGAAGTTTTGTTGATCTGGATAAGCTGTCAGCTTATATGAACTAATAGCTAGTGCGGCTTGTATACTGGGTACATCCGGTCTCTTACCCTTGACCGCGGCGGTAACTTTATGGTCAGGAAAGCCACAAATATTTACAGTGGGGCTCGGTCAATCAATATGATTCCTTTGATATCAATCAACTTATGTATTCTGCTCTCGTATTGACAATTTGAATGATATCAAGAACATTTTGAACACTGTTGTTCATGACTTGTCCAGTGGGTCGAGACTGGTCTCATTAGCACCTCAGATTGGTGGAAAGAAATTCTTGCTGCAAGAATGTTTGTTCTCAAAGCAAACTAGGGTAACTAAAATACTTATTTCCTAAATAAATACTTTAATTACAAATATTTGAAAATATATAGTATGTTTCCAAAATTCTGATGATATAAAACATATTGTGCTTTATAATTATGTTATTAATAGTGAACCTATCCTGCATCATAATTAACATATATATCTACTTCTGTTTTGTGTATTAAAATAACTACATTTTTATGTTAATTTCTTTCTGTAAATGATGATGATAAACAAATTGTCTCTAAGTAAAAATCCTATTTATGGACATAATAGAAGTTGAAGTTATCGACAAATAATATGGTAGTTATAATTTATGAATAGTCTTGTATATTTTAATAAACACTGCTTAGCATTCGTAGTCGAATATGTAAATGTTGTAGGTCAATATGTATTGAAATGAAGTCAAGAAAAAATAACTCCAAAAAACTAAATATAGGGATGAGGATTATGAAATAGTAAGGGTAATGAGTATACTTTATATAAGTTGTAAGGTCCAAATCTGGTCCCCAGTCATCAATTTAACCTAAAGAGACAAAGAAAATAGTTCTTAATATTTCAAAATAACTCGGGCCCCCCAAAATTAAAAGTCACACGTTCTGCTACCTGTTGATGATTTACATGGTGACCAATTGCTTTCCAACTTCACATCCATAATGAAGGTAATGCATTCTCTAAGATGTAGAAGCCACAACAAAATCAGATGATAAACAAAGGAGAAAACAAAAATTACCCCCCCCCACCCCCCAAAAAAATTGTTGGCCATTGGTGGAAGTAACAGATATTGGCATAGGGCAATGTAATAATATATGATATATAACAAAATACAGCACAATAACATTCTTAATAATTATTATTTGTGTTACTATGTAATTCTCAACAATGATTGAAAGGCATCGGAAGCATATCCACTTTGTAGACCTTCCTTACTACTATTCTTTTTAATTGAGCGTCGGACAGGTGCTGTCACCTCTTTATTATTGCATTATCCTTCAGTTCCATTTAATAGGAGCTGTTCTCCTTATTTTTTTGTAAATATTCGAATAAAATCCATTTCTTAATTAACATATTGGGATGAAACTTTTACGACGCTAATGACAAATGATGGGAGTTTTGTTTAATATTTTCTAAGTAATTTTTATAATTTGAATATTTTTTAACTCATGGTCCCTTAAACTCATTCCATGTTTAATAGAAGGGTTTTAAATGTATTGGTGAAATGATGTTTGTGAAAGCTGATGCTTTGTTGTTGTAAATATTGCCATGTTCAAGGCTTGTAAGATGGATGTAATGTTCCTCCGACATTGTGCTGGGTCAAACTGAATACAAAAATATTAGAGCAAGCATTAATATCACCGGAGTGAGTGTTGATCCTCCTCTCGCCACAGTTGTTGGATGAAGAAGATGGGTCACGCTGCTGCTGCTGGGTAGTGTTGATAATAGAAAAAATGGTTGTGGTATTAATATAAAGACCTATTAATTTTTTTATATTTTATTAGGGACAAAGTACATCTTTGTTAATTTTTCTTGGTCGCCTTGTATTGTCCAAATTGCATTGTCCCTCTTACAGTCGTTCATATCTATGTTGAATGTCCTGATTTCCGGGACGAGCGTGTGTCTTGTTTTCCGACCGTCCCTCGCGGTCGCTTGTCCCTCGATAGAATTCTTGGTAAATCGGATACTTTTGATATCGTTCGCCTTATGCGTTTCTGTTCTCGTATTGGCGTCCTTGGTGATATTTAGCGCCCTCTGATTATCCCGCACAATATACCCTTCCTGGTTTGGTGCCTTCTTTTGATAATTACTTACTTACTTGGTCATTTTGAACTACCCCACGAAATACACGTCTTGCAAGTCTTCCCCGAGGACGCTGTCGATCCTCCTCTTGATGCTGCCACTCTTAATTCGAAGAGGTGCTGCTGGGTAGAGAGATCTACAGTGTTTTCCTCCTTTTCCTCCTCCTCCTCCAGGAGTATGATCTTGGAACTCCCTCTACCCGATGATGGGAATCATCGATGGGAATGAAGAGGTATTCTCTGCAGAGCATTTCCCACTGGACGACGTAGAAGTAGTTCCTTATTGTGTTTTTGTATAACCCGTCAGAGAGAATGGCGATGAGAGGATGAACATTGGCGTGCCACCTATCCATAGTGCCTGGGGTAGCACCAACGCCGTAGGGTAGAAGGTTTGTTCTTTGATTATCAGCATGTTGGGTGTTGTAAGTAGTGGTGCTTCTCTGCCGGAGCGCCGTTCCAGCACCTCTGCAAGTGGATGATAAAATGGGAAAAAATAAATTGTTGATCATAAACTATCGAAAGCTCACACTATTGCTTTACGTATTTAAAATGTAGCTAGTGAAGATACTTTTGGAAAATTGTGTGATGTCATGAATACTTTGCATTTATTGACAACTTGTTCAATTTTGCATTCTGCATATTATTTAGCTCAGAATGACAAACCATACTCTGATCACTTTGGCTTACTTGAACTATAAAAGCAAAATGGTGTTGACATTGGAATGTAACTTCATTCCCACACTAGTGCTACAGAGATAATTAATCACATAGCCATTAATATGAAAAAGAAAATATGCCAGCACATCAAGCAGATAAATTGCTAAATTTCTGTTCTCAATGATGAATCAACAAGCCTGAGCATTAAAACAACCTTGATAGTTTACTTGAAATGTGAAAGTGATAAGAAAGGTAATTTCAATTTCATGTTCTTAGATCTAATTTAAATACCTGACCAGAAAGCGGCAACTATTGCTACGCATCTGTTGACTGTCTCAATTATCATGGGTTTGATGACTTATATTGGGAAACAGAACCTTGCAGCATTTGCTAGTGATGGGGGCAAGTGTCTTGCTTTGTGTCAAATATGGCGTTGCAACAATTCTGACGAAGCATTACCCTGATATAATAATCTGGTACTTTCTTAACCACAGATTAGAACTTGTAGTGGGTGATTCAGTTAGAGAAGTTCATGCATGAAATTAACCATTTTCAACCATTTATTTACAAATTGAATTCAGTTTACATTAGATCACCTCTAAATCAAAAGGAACTATCAGAATTTTTATATCAACTTGAACAACAGATTTGCAATATAGGCCGTATTCTGAGCACCAGGTGGGTGGCCAGCTCGTTTCAAACAGTTTCAGCTGAGTGGAAAAATTATGAGGCAGTGTTTTCATTTGGAATAGCAGAGAAAGATTAAACAAGATTTTGAAGTGATAGAAAAACCTATGAAAATCTGTTGATAAAACTAACTTCAGAACAGTTTCTATTGGATTTAGCTCTGATGTGAGTGTGACACGTTGCATGAACTTGGTTTACTGTCAGAGTGTCTACAGAAGCACACTACTTCGATTGTGAATGTAGACAACTAATTCAACGGAGCATAAGTTCATGGACTAAAAGAGAAACCTGGCACTAGAACTTTAGATGCTCAAAAGGCAATTGAAAAGGGAAGTTTGGAGGAATTTCCATAACAAGCAACAAGAAAATTGTTTCCATTAATTATCAACAGTTTCTTATAAGTCTTGTGAACAATTTGCAGCACGTATGTTCACGACAAAATCCATGAAAGGCTCTCAAACGTCTGAACCTCAAAGTATGTGTAAATCACGGCTAAGTGAAATGTGTGTCCATGAAAAAGACTACTGGCCTGATAAAATACCACCATACAATATAATATTTCAGATTCTCCGTTATTATTCGGAGAATCTGAAATATTATATCGCTCTAAGTGGTTTAAGCTTTCTTCTTACTCTGCACTAAATGCCTTTAGAGACTATGTGAAGGATCACAGACGCCGCATCCCCCAAAATTTACACCTATTACTGAGCCGTTTACACGTTATTCCTATTAATACTGCTGAGTGTGAGAGGGAATTCCGTCACATGAACCTAATAATAACAACAACACGCTCAAGAATTCCACATGTGGTACCGCACGCCACACCATGGCTGCGGTACCACAGGTCGGCATATTACACCAGGACAAGAGTTGCTTCACACCCCTGAAAACATCTCACACCTGCTGACCCTTTGTGGAAACTTTTGTCAAACTTCTCACTGGTTGTATTATATTTTAATACAATATTTTTTATTAAAACTTTGGTTTGATAATTATATTTTATAATAATTAGTGAGTTCAAACTAGGGCCGTCCTAACAGCATTATGGGCTCCTGAGTAAACCAGTTGCTGGGGCCCCTACGACAACCACTCACAGGAATAAAAAGTGAATGGTCAGTAATATTAAACACATATTTATTGTATTGGCTCTTCAACATAACTGGTGTTAAACCATTAATAACATACTGTAAAGCAGCAACTAATCAACATGATAAACATTTGAATAATACACAAGGCTTGAAAAATACAATAATACTCAGTAGGCTACAAAGATGACACAGTATGAAATTACTACGAACTTCTTATTATACCATGCATTTGCGGCATTTCTTTTTAACGAATTACTTTATTATTGGCTAGAATTCAATGGTCTTCAGGATGTCATTTTTCATGCACATGTGTGAAAGTCAGTTCAAACAATGCTGCATAATTGTGCTACAAAGCAGTTTCTTTATAAGTTTCAGTTTTGAAAAAAGAACTTGAAAACGAATGTTCTCCTGTACAGAGTTGGTCACCATCAAGCACATGAACAAGCTGAGTGAGGTTTCACCATTCGAGAATACACATTTCAAATTGAAAGAAATATTTTTTGTACAGTGCAGGTAGCCTCACAATTTTCACCAAGAGCCATGTTTGAACAAGAGCCAAGAGTTAGCTTGAGATGCTCACATTCATTAAAAAGGTCATTATAATTCAGTTCTTTGTGATACATATTAGCCAGTTGTTCACACTTGTTCTTTAGTGCATCATAAGCAATGGTTTTCTAGTCACTGAAGAGAGAAAACAGATTTCCAGTCTGTGAATAGGCCTATTCACGTTTCATCAGTTCAAAGATTAGTGTGTCCAGAATAGGAAGAAAAGATGTCACCTTGACTTTCTCTGTGTTTATGAGAAGTACCTCTTCTGCTGATACATCATATCGACTTAGATGCACACTTCGTTTTTGTTCCCGTTTTTCCATCACTTTAATCTCTATCTGGACACATACTCCTGCCTTTGAATTTATATTCACTAAATTTGTCTCTAGTTTCCTGAAGATAGGTTTTCATAGACTTAAGATGATTTGTTGCAACAAAGATGTTCACATCCTTTTACTGCAGGACCTTGTTTGTTTTGTTCATTCTTTCTACCATGTCATTCCAAAGAATTGTGAGAACGATTGTTTCTAAGTTTTCCATTGTTCTGCTCAATCCTTCTGCCTCTCGACTTTTATTCACTTGCTGTTCATTGACAGCTGATAGAGATTCCAGTGCATATTATATTTTCTCTAAACTCCTTCCTTCCTCGGTCCCAACCCGTATGCTTATTCTGACCCCATCCAAGTGCTATATAGTTGTAATGGCATGGTGCTTTCTCCCTGATAATCCCTTCCCTGCTCATGCAGAGCCTGAACAGCATCAAAATGTGCGGACCATCGTGTGTCAGACAGACGCTTGACAACAAAATAATTTGCTAAATATGATGTCAATACATTTCAGCGATGTGTAGATCCAGCAAAAAATGAATATAGATCCTGAACAAAGTAAAAGAATTTGACAGTCTGTATACAACACTCTGCTTCTTTTACTCCCACCAAGTTCAGGCTTTGTCCAGCACAGAGAACATAGATGGCAAACTCATTGAATTGATGAATCCATGCTTGCAATCTAGTATATCGTTCAGACATATTTGAGACATTATCATATGACACTACGGCAGTTTGATAGTGGATTTGGTTCTCATTAGGAAAAATCTATGACAGTGACGACATACACACACAGACACTATGTGTGTGTGTGTGTGTCGTCAGTCGAATCGAGCCAGCCATCGAGGTAGGGTCGCGGGGTTGCGCTCTACGGTAAACGCCAATATTTTTGGGTTAATTAAGGCTACAGTTACAGATCACCGATCTAGGGGTATCACAAAGTGTATAACAGCCGTGAATAGGAAAGAAAAACACCGTGCTATCACTAGAACTTTGTGTTAAACAGTGAATTCACCAGACAGGCCACGTGAGAGGGCCACGAGGCTTTGTTTACATTTGGGCTCCAGTGATCAGTAGTACACCAAATTAGTGAACTGTAACACAACAGACACAACGATACAGTGACTAACTCCAGCGCTTTGTGTTAGAGAAGAACCGCCATCATCAATCTACTGGGACATAGTGAATCACCACGTGGGAGGCGACGACCACGCACCGTCATCCATACATCGTCATTACTCATCTAGTTGTGCAAGTGTGAGGCTGACTGGTAAGTACCCCTCTCTGGTCAATTATACAGGTGTACAGAGTGAAGTAAATTATTATCAAATTCTTGTTCAGTATATCATATATATTTAAAATCTCAAAGTGGCTCATTTTGGGTAGAGGTTGACAATTACGGGACCCTCGTGACACACGCACGCATGCACGCGCATGTACGTATGCACGCACACACACACAAAAATATACACACACACATACACACGCACACACACGTACACACACACAAATGCTCTGTCAGGGTAGAAAGGATTAACACCTTTTGTGGAAAATGGGTAATACCTCACTCATACTCCACCCCCTCTCTTACCACCCATCTCACTACCTCAATCCACTCTCCCCCCCCACAACTGACCGTAAATACACGTGTACACACACACACACACCTGACCAGAAGTGGCCATCTCCGCCCCCTCCCATCCCCCCCCCTCATCTGCATCCCCCATACAAACATTCTCCTCCTCTCTCCCTCATCCCTCCCCATCTCTCTCTCCCTCTCGCTCTCTCTCTCTCTCTCTCTCTCTCTCTCTCTCTCTCTCTCTCTCTCTCTCTCTCTCTCTCTCTCTCTCTCTCTCTCTCTCTCTCTGTCTCTCTCTCTCTCTCTCTCTCTCTCTCTCTCTCTCTCTCTCTCTCTCTCTCTCTCTCTCTCTCTCTCTCTCTCTCTCTCTCTCTCTCACCTTCTTTCCCTCCCTCTCTCCCTCTCCTCCCTTGCTCTCCCTCCCCTTCCTCGCTCTCCCTACCCTCCCTCTCCCCCCCTCTCCTTCCTCTCTCTCCCTCTCCTTCCTCTCTTCCCCTCTCCTTCCTCTCCTCCCTCTCCTTCCTCTCTCTCCTTCTCCTTCCTCTCTCCTTCCTCTCCTCCCCCTCTCTGTCCACATGCTCACACACACACACACACACATACTCAGTTCAGTTCAGCCAGCCGTGGAGGGAGGGTCGTGGGTCACACGCGCTACAATAAACGACAATATTTTTGGGTTAATTAACGCTACAGTGACAGATCACAGATCTAGGGGTATCACAGTGTATATCCGCCGCGAATAGGAAAGAAGAAGTACAGTGCTATCACTAGAACTTTGTGTTAAGCAGTGAATTTCACCAGACAGGCCACGTGGAAAGGCCCACGAGGCATTGTTTACATAATGGGTCAAGTGATCAGTGGTACAGTGAATTGGTGAACTATAACACAACAGACGCACCGATACAGTGACTGACTCCAGAGATTTGTGTTAGATAGAGAAGAACCGCCATCATCAATCTACTGGATTAGTGAATCACCACGTGGGAGGCGATCACATCGTCATCCAGCATCGTAATCATTCACCTGGTTGTGTGAGCGGGAGGCTGACATGTAGGTACCCCTCTCTGGTCAATTCTTCAGGTGTAAAGGGTGAGGTAAAATATTATCAAATTCTTGTTCAATAAATCATATACATTTAAAATACCAAAGTGGCTCATTTTGGGTAGAGGTTGACATTTTACGGGACCCCCGTAACACACGCATGCACACGTACGTTTGCAAGCACACACGCACGCACATGCAAAAACAAATACACGCATGCACACATTGTGCGTGCGTGTGCAAGAAACATTTCTTGGATTGTCGGAAAGCCTTTGACACAGTACTGCATAAGAGGCTGGTACATAAGCTGGAGAGACAGGCAGGTGTAGCTGTTAAGGTGCACCAGTGGATAATGGAGTACCTAAGCAATAGGAAGCAGAGAGTTACAGTGAGGGGTGAGACCTCCGATTGGTGTGAAGTCACCAGTGGAGTCCCACAGGGCTCTGTACTCGGTCATATCTTGTTTCTGATATATGTAAATGATCTCCCAGAGGGTATTGATTCATTTCTCTCAATGTTTGCGGACGATGCCAAAATTATGAGAAGGATTAAGACAGACGAGGACTGTTTGAGGCTTCAAGAAGACCTAGACAAGCTGGTGGATCAAATGATTGTTAGAGTTTAACCCAACCAAGTGTAATGTAATGAAGATAGGTGTAAGGAGCAGGAGGCCAGATACAAGGTATTGTTGCGGCCCTATTGGGTCGCAACTGGGTTCTTTCTCTGATGTTATTAGAGTTTGGGTATCCGGCCCCAAGTTAGTAGTGGCTTTCAAGGGGTGTGTTCCTTAATGCAAGTAAATTAAAGGGGAAGGGATAAAACTGCACTAAATTAAATATATAATTATTCCACCACCATAAATAAATATATAAACAGTCACACGCGGTTACTATGACTACACTTGTACAATCACTTGTCTTCCTCCGAAGACTCAGGACGTTCACGGTGCTCAAGACGAGTGGTCCTGGTTCTCTTGTGACCTAACGATCAATCCTTTGATTCCCTTGGCGAGTCTACCCCGGCCACAGGCCAGCTAAATCACAGTCCCACTGGGTGCACTGTCGTGGAGGCCTTCAACCACAAATCCAGCCTGTAGCTGGCAGGTTCCAATCAGCTACGCTGCGTAGGCCACTCCACGACCGATACTAGGGTTGCGAGCCCGAGCCTTGTGTGATACCGCTGATAACTCTCCTCACCACAACACTTACAGGCTTAGACGCAAACGCCCACCTATCCACTCTATAGATGGCGTTGCTGTCTAAGCGTCACCTCACCAGAGGTCAACAGCGGCTATGTTACGAGCTGATCAAGACGAGAAACCAGCCCCTGTGGCTGGTATATCCCGTCCTCACTAGATGGCATCGTCCATTTGGAGGGGGTTTCGGGAGCTGACCCAAAGATGGCGTGGTCGTCACAGCTCCGTGCTACGACGCTGGACTCGGGTCCGTAACACCTCCCCACCAAAAAGAATTTGGTTTGGGTTTCTATAAAAGAAAAAACAAACCAAATTAGTGCGTTGATACTACTCCAAATGGACTCACATAAACTATGAACTGGAGTGGCGAGGATGTCTTGTCCACAGAACTGTCCCACTGGGCAACTCTGGCATGAAGGAAACTTGCAGATGGAAGGCAATGCCCTGCCCGATGTGACTTCCCACACCTTCACTGCGATGTCAAGCAGGGGCATAATCTCACGTGCCTCGAGTAAGGATTGATACTGACGCGATCCGGGGTGAATCGACACTTCCCTGTGTCGTGACACCGATGATGGCTGATCACAGACGGCATTTCTGGTACCGGTCCGGTGGTCCTTCAGGAAGACGGGAACCTGGAATACAGGGGTCTGATAATTTAGAGTGACAGCGACAGTGGGTAAGTCAGTACTTACAGCATACGCCTCTACTAGGTCCACACCTAGTCCCAACAGGGCTGTTCGTACATCGAAGATGGTGTCCGCTCTACCACCGTCAGGTTGATCAACGTTCCGCATAACGCTACATCCCGGCTCAGCAATCACACGGTGGGTGTCAACCTGTCGGAAACAGTCACTCATATAATCACATCTCATACCTCCTGTATCCACCTTCACCTTCCAGGTCCCTTCTTTGACTGCAACTCTCACAGTGCAAGTCTCCAATCCCTGGGATCTCTTCGCGATGTTCATGGGAGCCAACATCTGTCAGGTCGTCCACTGGTCCTTACTGAGAGCACACACGAGAAGAAGACAAAATACTGCTGAGAAACATTTGGCTAACTGAGGGATAAGCTTCCTGAGCCTGTAATGTCCATAGCCGGCTATATCCATTAGCCTGGTTTGGATCGAAGAGGGCACTAGAACCTTCACACATACCTCCGACGTCTGGGGAATCTCTGGCCGGTTCAATGAACGTTGTACCTTGCCATACTGCAAGTACTCAGGTGCCTTCACTCCAGACTCTTGGGTATCCGTGGGTGTTTGTACACGAGGCCTCTCTTCTCGCTCAGTCGCTTCTGCCATCGTAACCTCATGTTCCTCGTCGGGAGAAGAATCAGGAGACTCTGCTAGAATACTGTCAATCTGTAGGTGAGGAAGGATTAAACACGTTTAATTCCGGGTCTGCCCGTACCTGGATATTACCAATGCCTGCCGTTACCTCAGACCTTGCTGTTCCGGCTGACTCGTCCACAATCTTGGGATGATTGTTGCTCCAATCTGTCACCAAGTCGTTGGCTAGTATCACGTCAATCCCAACTATAGGTAGGGTATCGACTACTGCCGACGCACATGTGCCGTTGAAGTAAGGAGAGTCAAGATGTACCGGCACTAAGGGGGCGACGCACCGCGTCCTAGGAAACCCAACCAGGACAACATTTTGTCTCCCGTCTACACTCACTCCCTCGGGTAACGAGTTTCTCATGATCAGGGACTGGTCTGCTCCACTATCTCTGAGCACTATAACTGATCTACCAGTATGATCACTCGATACATACCCGCTTGAAGTGTGAGGGGCGAACAAACTTGGTCCTTCCTGACTAGTCATAGCCTGGCTTCCTGCTGGTAGTATCACACAGCTCATCAACATCACCTCCGTACGTGCGCCGCTACCTCTTCTGCCTCGGCACATAGCAGCTACATGCCCTTTCTGCCCACAAGTCCAGCACACCATATTCCTCCTTGGACTACGGTGTTTCGGACTGCTAGGGCTGGTCTTTCGAGGGCTACTTGGGGCGTCTTCTCAGCGCTTCGTGGGACGGGTCTCTCCTCTTCCTGATGAGGTTTGTCAAACCGGCGTGGGTAATTCCTTGGGACATACTTAGCGGAAGGCCTATGCGTTAGAATGTATTCCTCAGCCATGCTGGCTGCCGCACGTAAGGTCTCTACCTGCTGTTCCTCTAAGTACGTCTTCAGATCTCCAGACAGACAGTCTTTGAAGTCCTCTAACAGTATGAGCTGCTCGAGGTCTTCTTTGGTCTCCACCTTCCGAGAGGCACACCATTCTTGGAAAAGCCGCTCCTTGATGGTCGCGAATTCGGTGAAAGAGTGCTCCGAGGTCTTTTTCAGGTTTCTAAACTTTTGCCTGTATGCTTCAGGTACCAATTGGTACGCCATGAGCACCACCTTCTTCACCTTGTCGTAATTGCCAGAGACATCAAGGGACAACGTGGAGTAGGCGATTTGGGCCTTCCCAGTCAAGACAGACTGTATCATGATGGCCCAATTCTCCTTTGGCCACTCCAAAGAGGCTGCGACTTTCTCGAAGGCCGCGAAGAACTTCGACACTTCCTTCTCATTGAATTTTGGGACCATTTTGATGTTCTTAACCGGATCGAAAATACTTGTTTCCATTCTTTGCCTCCCACTGCCTAACCGCAATACTTATAGCTCATGTTGTCTCTCTCTTTCCTCTCTGTCTCGTCGTTCTTGCCTGTCTCGCTCTTCTCTTTCTCTTTCTCGTTCTTCTCTTTCTCTTTCTCGTTCTTCTCTTTCTCGTTTCTCTTCTCTTTCTCGCTCTTCTCTTCTTTCTTCTCTTTCTAGTTCTAAACGCCTCATCGCCAATTCTTTATCTTTTAATTATCGTTCTAATTCTAACTTCTTCCATTCTATCTCGCGATTTATCTCCAAGGCACGCATTTTGACAGTTAACAAGCTTATATTCAGCTCACCTGCATCGCTGTCAATGTCACTGCCCTTATCTTCCTTTTCAGTGGAAGCTACTTTCTCACTTTCTTTTGTATTTGGTGCCTCGCTTTCCTGTTTCTTCTCGGCCTTCAAATGCCGGTGAATATTGGACTAGATCTCCACACGGGAATCACTGGCACGTATCTTGATCTCCAGGTAGGCACTCACCAGTACAAGTTCCTGTTTTCCCAGATATTTTAATCTGGCAAGACAGTCTTCTTTGTTCAGAAAGGCCTGAACATCGTCCAGATCGTCGATGGTCGTTTTTTCTGCCATTGTCACTGAGATGGAGCACTAGCACTTAACACACCGCTTTCAGGTTAGCACTTAACGCACCGAGCACTGTTCTACGTCAATATTGCACTTTATCGCACCTAGCGCCTCACTTGCCAATATTGCACGTAATTACACCGGGCACCGCACTACACACTATTGCATTGAATCACTCCGAGCACCGCACAGGATGTATAACGTCCTAATAGTCACACACAGGGGGAATTATTTACAGGGATTGCGCCACTTCACCACCCCTGTCAAACATACTTGACAAGGGGTCGGATCCCGCTGGGGATGCCAATTATGTTACGGCCCTATTGGGTCGCAACTGGGTTCTTTCTCTGATGTTATTAGAGTTTGTGTATTCGACCCCAAGTTAGTAGTGGCTTTCAAGGGGTGTGTTCCATAACACAAGTAAATTAAAGCGGAAGGGATAAAACTGCACTAAATTAAATATATAATTATTCCACCACCATAAATAAATATATAAACAGTCACACGCGGTTACTATGACTACACTTGCGCAATCACTTGTCTTCCTCCGAAGACTCAGGACGTTCACGGTGCTCAAGACGAGTGGTCCTGGTTCTCTTGTGGCCTCACGATGAATCCTTTGATTCCCTCGGCGAGTCTACCCCGGCCACAGGCCAGCCAAATCACAGTCCCACTGGGTGCACCGTCGTGGGGGCCTTCAACCACAAATCCAGCCTGTAGCTGGCAGGTTCCAATCAGCTACGCTGCGTAGGCCACTCCACGACCGATACTAGGGTTGCGAGCCCTAGGCAGGAGCCTTGTGAGATACCGCTGATCACTCTCCTCACCACAGCACCCCAGTGGCTAGTCTTCTACACCAGTCAGCCCCGGGTACGACAATTCCTGGTTCTGCCACCTCACAGGCAGGCTAACACAACAGTGTTCATCCACGGGGTGACTCACAGCTGCTGCAGCAAACATGTGGAGATACTATGGCTGCCTTGGGTAGACTCATCCACCGTCCGATTCAGCAGTCCCAGGTCGACTCTGTAATCAGACACGTCATCAGTACTAGTTACACTCTAGGGCACCTCACTTACAGGCTTAGACGCAAACGCCCACCTATCCACTCCATAGATGGCGTTGCTGTCTAAGTGTCACCTCACCAGAGGTCAACAGCGGCTATGTTACGAGCTGATCAAGACGGGAAACCAGCCCCTGTGGCCGGTATATCCTGTCCTCACTAGATGGCATCGTCCATTTGGAGGGGGTTTCGGGAGCTGACCCAAAGATGGCGTGGTTGTCACAGCTCCGTGCTACGACGCTGGACTCAGGTCCGTAACAGGTATCATCTGGGAGAGGAAAATCTTCAGGAGTCAGAGAAAGAAAAAAACTTGGGGGTTGATATCACGTCAGACCTGTCTCCTGCAGCACATATCACAAGGATAACATCAGCAGCATATGCCAGGCTGGCCAACATACGAATGGCATTCAGAAACTTGTGTAAAGAATCATTCAGAACTTTGTATACCACATATGTCAGGCCAATCCTGGAGTATGCAGCCCCAGCATGGAGTTCATATCTAGTCAAGGATAAGACTAAACTCGAAAAGGTTCAAAGGTTTGCCACCAGACTAGTACCCGAGCTGAGAGGTATGTCAGAAAATCCGACACCAATTACTAATATCATGCAATTGCAGATAATATTGCTGCCATTGTATACACAAGTTAACTCATAGAAAATGTAACTTGTAGTGGAACTTTCCGTCTATAGAAAACAGGATATCATTGCCACATACTATTATAAATTCACCAGCTATTCTGCTGGGAATTATTCATAAATACATTAGTCTTTAGACTTTTACCATCATAAAACATCTCATTTGAATTAATTTAATTATCAATATTAAAATAGAGTAAATGTGACCCTTCTATCACTTACTGACATCCGGACAAAGTAGGCCAGTAGCATCAGTGGTGAGGGAGTGGTCAGCCATTGTTGTTAGACCTGAGGTGCAGGGAGCAAATTCGGCTCCTGTTAATTTCTCTTGGACGAAGAGTTATGGAAACCAAAGGTCTTCCATCATCAACACGCTGTCAACATAATCAAGGAAAGTGTTCTACTGAAACCCGTTTATCTAATCATTTTTGGCCATTAATATCAGTAGATAGGGCGAACCGGATAGAATGCGAACAGCCTCTTAAAAAAAGGTAATTAAGCCTTGGTCTTTATGATTCATTATACAGTGTTTTCTCTGATATAGCTGTCATATATTAGGATTCTGGCTTTTAGCTAGCGCCCCTTTGAGAGGTCAAGAAGAGGAAGCAAACTTTGTGTATCGGTTACTGGGTGATGGAAGCTGCCTCACATGAGGAAATTTGGTGTCTACATCCTAGTTATATCTGGTGGACTAAGCTGGCTGTATAATAAGATAAGGAACCTCCTCAATGTATACTAATATATGTAGTTTAATACTGTAGTTTGATTGGCTGCATATATATAAATTCAATATAAACCCCCCTAATGTGTAGTGGATCGATTTGTGAGATTATTGCAGAAATACAGTCCACTTAATATCATACGAATTGCTATCGAAATATATAAATTAACGTAAATATAAATTCTATATAAATTCATATAAATTAAATAAATATAAATCTCACAGGTCGGTTCCCACATTAATTGGTCCTTCGAAACCGGATTATTTGGTCCTTTGGACCGAGATTATTGGTCATCTTTGTACCGGATGAACCAGTTAACCAGTGGATTCATTAAATATACTAGTGCAGTGCGATTTATACAATAACAATACAAAGCCAGTCAAAGACGGCGGCGTTGCCTCGAGCTAACCCACGACCTCCTCAGATCAGTCCAGCTTCATCAGCGGTTTCAGGGTCACCCACAGATATTTGGTGGCGTGTTATTCCGTGAAATGACAGCGCTTATATTGAAGCCAGCCAAATTAGTGGCTGTGTCCTCGCAAGATTGTTCACGGATTTTGTGGTGTTAATTTTGCGAGAGATTATCCACGAATTTTGTGGAGTTTATTTCGCGAGGTCACTAATAATATTTAATACTTCTTGATAATATAAGAAGTTTCATAGAGGCTATCAGCAATAATTGTGTATATTATTTCTCTAAAATAGAAAATTATTTAATATATATTGCACTAGTGTTCACAATATAATATTTACCAATTGCCAACCCACAACAGGGTAGGATATACATTGACTAGTGTTTATAGATAACCTTGTCCCCCTATTAGCATTGACTAGTTGAACTATTTATTGTTCATCCTAGTCCCATTATTACCATAGTCTAGTTGTACCCCCCACCCCCCACCCTAAAATCCTCTGAGACCCTGCAAACCACCTCACAAATCTTCTCACCCAGGGAACAGCTTTCCACACGGGCAAAATGCTCGCCAAGAAGCGGACATGAAAATGAACAGAAGAAAGTGAGCTTCAAGGCAATGTACACTAACATAGATGGGATTACAAATAAAACAAGTGAACTCGGAGAATGGGCACTAGAAGAAAACCCAGACATAATAGCACTCACAGAAACAAAGCTAACGAAAACTATAATAAATGCAGTGTTTCCACAGGGCTACTATGTGGTGAGGAAAGAGAGAGAAGGGAGAGAAGGAGGTGGTGTAGCTTTGCTAATAAGAGAAGGTTGGAGTTTTCAAAAAATGGTAATTCAAAACTGTGAAGGTTTCAGTGACTACGTATCAAGCACCATAGCAACTGGAGGACCGAAAATTATAGTAGTAGTCATATATAACCCCTCGCCAAATGACAGAAGACCCCGACAGGAATATGATAGAAATAACTTGGCCACCATCAATATAATAGAGAGAGCAGCTTCTGTGGCTAGCAGGAACGGATCCAGACTACTAACCATGGGAGACTTCAACCATGGGAAGATATATTGGGGGAACAGAAACCCACATGGAGGACCAGACACATGGAGAGCTAAGCTGCTGGATGTGGCATCAAGAAACTTTCTAAGTCAACACAAGGGACCGACAAGAATGAGAGGAGGGGATGAACCAGCCTTGCTTGATCTGATATTTTCCCTAATTGAGTCAGATATAAGGGAAGTTAAGTTGGAAGCCCCCTTGGGAATGAGTGATCATAGTGTATTGAGCTTTGAGTACCTGGTTGAGCTAGGAATTATCACCCTCAAAAAAAGAACTGGGAAACAAAGGGCCGGCGTACCGAAGGGGAAACTATGAGGAGATGAACAAATTCCTGAGGAACATACATTGGGACACAGAACTCAGAACCAAGTTCGTACAAGACATGATGGACTATGTCACCCAAAAGTGTCAGGAGGCTGTAAGCAGGTTTGTCCCAGCCCGACAGGAAAAAACAGAAGCAAAGGAAGAATCCGTGGTTTAATAGGGAATGTATGAAAGCAAAGGAGCTGAACAAAAGGGCATGGAGGAACTTCCGTAATAACAGAACACCACAAAGTAGGGAGAGATACCAAAGAACCAGGAACGAGTATGTTAGTGTGAGAAGAGCAGCTGAGAAAATGATATAGCTAATAAAGCGAAGACCGAAGCAAAACTACTACACAGTTACATCAGGAGGAAGACAACAGTAATGGATCAGGTGATGAAACGTAGGGTGGGCGAGGACAGGTACACAGAGAATGACAAAGAGAGTGTGTGAAGAACTCAACAAAATGATCCAGGAGGTCTTTACAATAGAACAGGAAGAAGTCACGGCGCTAGGAGAGGTGGCAGTAAACCAGGTGGCCTTAGAAAGGTTCGAAATTACAAGAGATGAGGTCAAGAAGCACCTATTGGAGCTGGATGTGAAAAAAGCTGTTGGGCCGGATGGAATCACACCATGGGTATTGAAAGAGTGTGCAGGATCACTTTGCTTGCCACTCTCCGTAGTGTATAGTAGGTCACTGGAAACGGGAGACCTACCAGGAATATGGAAGACTGCTAATGTAGTACCAATATACAAAAAGGGTGACAGACAAGAGGCACTGAACTACAGGCCAGTGTCCTTAACTTGTAAAATTTGCAAGGTGATGGAGAAGATTGTCAGAAAAAATTTAGTAACACATCTGGAGAGAAGAGACTTTGTGATAACCCATCAACATGGGTTCAGGGAGGGTAAATTTTGCCTTACAGGCTTGATAGAATTCTATGATCAGGTGACAAAGATTAAGCAAGAAAGAGAAGGATGGGCGGACTGCATTTTTTTGGACTGTTGGAAAGTCTTCGACACAGTACCCCATAAAAGGTTGATGCATAAGCTGGAGAAACAGGCAGGAGTAACTGGTTGGGCGCTCCAGTGGATAAGGGAGTACCTAAGCAATAGGAAGCTGAGAGTTACAGGGAAGGGTGAGACCTCAAAATGGCGTGAAGTCACTAGTGGAGTCCCATAGGGCTCTGTACTCGGACCTATCCTGTTTCTGATGTACGTAAATGATCTCCCAGAGGGTATAGACTCATTCCTCTCAATGTTTGCTGACGACGCCAAACTTATGAGAAGGATTAAGACAGAAGAGGACAGCTTGAGGCTTCAAGAAGACCTGGACAAGCTGCAGGAATGGTCGAACATATGGCTGTTAGAGTTTAACCCAAGTAAATGTAATGTAATTAAGATAGGGGTAGGAAGCAGGACACCAGATACAAGGTATCATATGGGAGATGAAATACTTCAAGAGTCAGAGAGAGAGAAAGACCTGGGGGTTGATATCACGCCAGACCTGTCCCCTGAAGCTCATATCTGCTTGATACCTGCTTGATGGTGTTCTGGGAGTTCTTCTACTCCCCAAGCCCGGCCCGAGGCCAGGCTCGACTTGTGAGAGTTTGGTCCACCAGGCTGTTGCTTGGAGCGGCTCTCAGGGCCACATACCCACCACAGCCCGGCTGATCCGGAACGTCTCTTAGAAAACACTCCAGTTTTCTGTTGAAGATGTCCACGGTTGTTCCGGTAATATTTCTTATAGTCGTCGGAAGGACGTTGAACAACCGCGGACCTCTGATGTTTATACAGTGCTCTCTGATTGTGCCTATGGCACCTCTGCTCTTCACTGGTTCAATCTTGCATTTTCTTCCATATCGTTCACTCCAGTACGTTGTTATTTTATTTTGTAGATTTGGGACTTGGCCCTCCAGTATTTTCCATGTGTATATTATTTGGTATCTCTCTCGTCTCCTTTCTAGAGAGTACATTTGGAGAGCTTTGAGACGATCCCAATAATTTAGGTGTTTTATCTCGTCTATGCGTGCCGTATATGTTCTTTGTATTCCCTCTATTTCAGCAATCTCTCCTGCTCTGAAGGGGGAAGTGAGTACTGAGCAGTACTCGAGACGGACAACACAAGTGACTTGAAGAGTACAACCATTGTGATGGGATCCCTGGATTTGAAAGTTTTCGTAATCCATCCGATCATTTTTCTGGCTGACGCGATATTTGCTTGGTTATGCTCCCTAAATCTTAGATCGTCGGACATCATTATTCCTAAATCCTTGACATGCTGTTTTTCTACTTTGGGAAGATTCGATTGTGTTTTGTACCCTGTATTATGTTTCAGATCCTCATTTTTGCCGTACCTGAGTACCTGAAATTTATCACTGTTAAACATCATGTTAAATTTCTGCTGCCCAATCGAAAACTTTGTTGACATCTGCTTGTAGTTTTTCAATGTCTTCAGCAGAGGTAATTTTCATGCTGATTTTTGTGTCATCTGCAATGGACGACACGAAGCTGTGACGTGAATTTTTGTCTATATCAGATATGAGAATAAGGAACAGTATCAACAGGATAACATCAGCAGCATATGCCAGGTTGGCTAACATAAGAATGGCCTTTAGAAACCTGTGTAAGGAATCTTTCAGAACATTATATACCACATTTCTCAGACCAATCCTGGAGTATGCGGCACCAGCATGGAGTTCATATCTAGTCAAGGATAAGACTAAACTGGAAAAGGTTCAAAGGTTTGCCACCAGACTAGTACCCGAGCTGAGAGGTATGAGCTACGAGGAGAGACTGCGGGAATTAAACCTCACTTCGCTGGAAGACAGACGAGTTAGGGGGGACATGATCACCACATACAAGATTCTGAAGGGAATTGATAGGGTAGATAAAGACAGGCTATTTCACACAAGAGGCACACGCACTAGGGGACACAGGTAGAAACTGAGTGCCCAAATGAGCCACAGAGATATTAGAAAGAACTTATTTAGTGTCAGAGTGGTTGACAAATGGAATGCATTAGGAAGTGATGTGGTGGAGGCTGTCTCCATACACAGTTTTCAAGTGTAGATATGATAGAGCCCAATAGGCTCAGGAATCTGTACACCTGTTGATTGACGGTTGAGAGGCGGGTCCAAAGAGCCAGAGCCTAACCCCCGCAAACACAACTAAGTGAGTACACACACACACATACACACACACACACACTACTTCTCAACCCCACTTATGCCATTCAGACCCCTCCCTAATTTTCAGACCCATTATGCCCTTCCTACCCCCCCTAGATTCCCAGACCCCATTCGCCTACCAGGCACTCCCAGGCACCCCCTAGCACCCTCCCAGACACCCCCATACACCCCCACAGCCCCCATTCACCCCTAGTCCCCCCAGACCCCTGGTGAAAGGGGGAACTCTGGCACCAGAGTTTCCAAGAAGTCTCAAGGTTTGGTACACCAATGCTGATGGGGTAGCCAATAAAGCAGAAGAGATAAAAGAAAGAGTTAGTGAGGCAGACCCAGGCATAGTGGCAATAGTGGAAACTAAAATAAATGGCATGATCTCGGATGCAATCTTTCCAGAGGGGTACCAGGTGATAAGAAAAGAAAGGACACAGAGACAGGGAGGAGGAGTGGCACTCCTAATAAAGCGGAAATGGAAGTTTGATGAGCTGGAAAATCCGGGTACCAATGAAAGCACGAATTCCATACATGGAACTCTGACAGTGGATGGGAAGAAGCTTGTAATCATGATACTCTACAATCCCTCACCAAACAGTAGAAGGCCCAGGCAAGAGTACGAGGACAGCAACAATGCATGTATAGATGAACTGCAGAGGGCAGCAACAATAGCGCATAGAATGTGAGCGAAGCTGCTGGTCACAGGGGATCTAAATCACGGAGAAATAAACTATGAAACAAGGAATCCCCATGGCGGGGAGGAGACGTGGAGAGCGAAGCTGGTAGACGTTATTGACAGGAATTTCCTAACACAGCATGTGAAGGAAGACACTAGGGAAATAGGAGGTTATAAACCTAGCCTATTAGACTTCATTTCACCCAGAATGTAGAAGACATCGAGCAGTTGGAACTTGAAATACCACTAGGAGCCAGTGACCATTGTGTCCTAGTCTTTGACTACATGATGGAACTTAAAATTGTGACCAAAGGACAGGAGGTCCGGGAAGGGAGACTTGATTACAGAAAAGGGGACTACAGAAGGATAAGGGACTACCTGGGAGAAGTGCAGTGGGAGGAACAAATTAGAGGAAAAACAGTGCAAGGTATGATGAACCAAGTCATATGCAAATGCAAGGAGGCTGAACAGAGATTTATTCCAACAGTAAAGGAAAAAAGCAGGAGGGAACATAATAACCCATAGTTTAATAGACAGTGTCAGGAAGCAAAGGTGAGAAGCAGGAGGGAGTGGAGGAAGTACAGAAGACAAAGGACAGAGGACAAAAGGATTAGATGTAATAGAGCTAGGAATGATTACATTAACATAAGACGAGTGTCGGAAAGAAATTATGAGAATGATAGTGCAATCAAAGCGAAAAAGCAACCTAAATTACTACATAGCCATATAAGAGGGAAGATGTCGGAAAATGACCAAGTGACAAGACTGAGGAAAACAGAAGGGGCATATACAGAAAGTGACAAGGAAATCTGCGAGGTACTGAATGCAAGTTTCCATGGAGTGTTCACAACAGAGCCTGAGCAGCTCCCATTGTTAGAAGCGATTACCCAAGATGAAAGACTATCAGATATAGAGGTGACAGCCAATGAGGTTATTAAACAGTTGACAACACTGGATGCAAATAAAGCGGTTGGACCAGACAAAGTATCACCGTGGATACTAAAAGAGGCAGCGCAGGCTCTCAGCGTGCCTCTGGCAATGATCTTTAATGAGTCACTTATGTCGGGAGAATTGCCCAGATGCTGGAAGGAGGCAAATGTCGTACCGATTTTCAGGAAAAGGAGATAGGGAGGAGGCACTTAACTACAGACCCGTATCACTGACAAGCATCCCCTGCAAAATACTTGAAAGAATAATTACGCTAAGACTTGTTGAGCACCTGGAGAGCATTGGGTTTGTAAACAAGAACCAACATCGGTTCTGGACAGGAAATCATGCCTAACAAACCTTTTATAATTCTATGATAAAGTAACAAGGATAAGGCAGGACAGAGAAGGCTGGGCAGACTGCATATTTCTTGACTGCCAAAAAGCCTTTGATACAGTACTGCACATAAGACTGCTATACAAACTTGAGAGGCAGGCAGGAGATAGCGGAAGGGCCCTAGCATGGGTAAGGAACTACCTAACAGGAAGGAGCCAGAGAGTAATGTTAAGGGGCGAGAAGTCGGACTGGCGAACAGTATCGAGTGGAGTACCTCAAGGATTGGTGCTGGGACCAATCCTCTTTTTAATTTACGTAAATGATATGTTTACAGGAGTGGAATCCTACTTGTCAATGTTTGCGGATGACGCAAAATTAATGAGAAGAGTTGTGACAGATGAGGATTATAGGATCCTCCAAGAGGATTTAAACAGGTTGCAGAGATGGTCAGAGAAATGGCTACCGGAGTTCAACACGAGTAAATGTAAAGTTATGGAAATGGGATCAGGTGATAGGCGACCAAAGGGTCAGTACACAATGAAGGGGAACTGCCTACCTGTAACGATTCGAGAAAGAGACCTGGGAGTGGACGTAACACCTAATCTAACTCCTGAGGCACATATAAATAGGATAACGACAGCAGCGTACTCTACACTGGCGAAAATTAGAACTTCATTCACAAACCTAAGTGAGGAGGCTTTTAGGGAGCTTTACACTGCCTACGTAAGACCAGTCTTAGAGTATGCAGCGCCATCATGGAGCCATCACCTAAAGAAACACATAAGGAAACTGGAGAAGGTTCAAAGGTTTGTGACGAGGCTTGTCCCAGAGTTACGAGGGATGGGATATGAAGAACGTCTGAAGGAACTGAACCTTACGCCACTAGAGAAAAGAAGGGAGACAGGAGATATGATAGGGACATATAAAATACACAGGGGAATTGACAAAGTGGAAATAGATGAAATGTTCACAGGTAATAATAACAGAACGAGGGACAATGGGTGGAAACTGGAAACTCAGATGAGTCACAGAGAAGTTAGGAAGTTTTCTTTTAGCGTGAGAGTAGTGGTAAAATGGAATGCACTTGGGGAACAAGTTGTGGAAGTAAACTCTATTCATACTTTTAAAATTAGGTATGATAGGGAAATGGGACAGGAGTCATTGCTGTAAACAACCGATGGCTGGAAATGTGGGATCCAAGAGTCAATGCTCGATCCTGCAAACACAAGCACAAATAGGTGAGTACACACACACACACACACACACACACACACACACACACACACACACACACACACACACACACACACATACACACACACACAGGGGGAGTCATTTGCTGTAAACAACCGATAGCTGGAAAGGCGGGATCCAAGAGTCAATGCTCGATCCTGCAAGCACAAATAGGTGAGTACAAATAGGTGAGTACACACACACACACACACACACAGACAAAGCAGTAGGAAGTGATGTTGTGGAGGCTGACTTCATACATAGTTTAAAATGTCGATATGATAGAGTTCGAGAAGCTCAGGAACCTGTACACCAAGCGATTTACTGTTGATAGGCAAGACCAAGAGCCAAAGCTCAACCCCCACAAGTACAACTAGGTGAGCACGTGTGTGTTGGGGTGATGTATGTGTGTATGGGTATGTGTGGCCTGGGTGTTGGGGCCTCAGAGTGTACAGCCTCTGGGGGTCGTAGTCCTAAGGGTAACCCGCCTCCAGTAATAGCTCCTTGGTATTTATTCTGTTGTTGATTGGTTCTTGCTTGGGTCTGAAGAGATACACAGTCTGACTTCTTGAGCTGTATTGGTTGAGGCAGAGAATATATAACCAGCGCACCGGGGCCTGGAGGTCTTGCTCTCATCTAGGTCTGGGTGAGACTGGCGGCCAACATGGACAACCCGTTCTCACACTTTCATATAGTCAATATGACTTCTTAAATACGTGCAATTACAATTATTACTTAACCTTATATAAGTATAGGTTAAGT